>NW_010522841.1:0-24903 GCF_000687285.1 Phaethon lepturus
TCTCCCCGGCCCTCCCCCTCCCCGCTTTTCTTAGCCACCCCCCTGCCCCAAGACCCCTTGGCCGACGTGGATAGTTTCCACGACCAACCGAAAAAAATACTAAAAATGTTTGTAAGGGAAGGGGGGGTGGGGGGGGAAGGAGAGAGAGAAAGAGAGAGAAAGTGGAGAGTTGTTTTTGGATCTGGCTTTGCTGAAGGTTAGAGGGACTCTGATGCTGCAGGGGGAAAAAGTTCCCTGAATTTTCCACTGGCTGCAGGAAGAGAGCCCATTTAGTCATGGCTAAGTAATGTCTGCACACACACCAACTAATCTCATTAGGAGTTTCCGTTCCCTAACACAGGAGGGTTTTGTGAAGCCCTGTCAGCCTTTCTAACATTGCAGTTGAAAGGCAGACAACTTACATCTTTATTTACTTAGGGGTGTAGCGCTAAGACAAGTTTATACAATGCAGCATCTTTTTGGTCACGAGCACTCCAGCTTCAGAAGTGAATGGTTTCATTTAATTTCAAGCAGAAAGTCATGGTTCATCTTGTATTTTGCTCATATGGACTTTTCGATTATTTCAGATGAAATGTAATTTATGCATAAATAGTTTCATAGGGTCAAGTTCAGAAATGGGGTACACAGAAGGCTGTGTTACAATAAGCATGTTCTGTGCATCTGCGACAATTGTCTGTAATTGCATGATTAAAAGACTCTTGTGCCAAGATACTGAGGTGATGGGCATGTTTGAAAACTGTATATACTCACATAACCTTGCTATGTTAGTGCTTTACATATTTAATTTCCAAGTGATACTTATTTTGTACGTATCACTTGACTTAGTGGTTTGTGTAATTATTTCACGATGATTTATTTTTATAGTGGTCATGAAAAAAGTCCGTGTTCAGAATTAGGAAGATTTTTGCCATGCCCCACTGATGCTTAATTTAAATTAGAAATTAACAACTTTTTGCAAAGAAAGTCTGGAGCAAACAAAGAAAATGGAGTCTTGCTTGCGAGTGGGTTTTAACTGAAAAAATGTGTAATTAAATTTCATGTAATAGGAAATAACACTTAGCGACTTACTTGAATGTGATAGTATTAAACTAGCAAATACTGTGCAAAAAAGTAGTACTTGGATGGAGAACTAATTGCAGTACACCATGTGTTTATCTTTGAGGATCTTCAATGTTTCCTGTACTTCCTATATACAGGCTGCACAGAAAGGTTCTTCATTAACATCACTTTACAGAGGACTTTTATTAGTGGATTAGTGACACAATCTCCAGACACAGATGCCTCTTGATTTCCTAGTTGGGCAGAGAAGGGTTTTTAGAATAGTACGTAAAACAGAAAATGCCTAATCTCTGTTTCAATCAAATTCAGTCATCAGGTAGTGGGAGCTATATTCCGGTTTTGCAGTTTTATTTCTTTTGTAAAATTCCCTATTTTAGAGAGAGAGGTGCATTACTGGGCACATTGTTAAAAAATCTGTTTAATACCTTATGGAACAGTTAGTGTGGCTTACAACACCATACAACACATAAAATACAAAATTCTTACTGAAGAGTGTTCCCTAGCTCTTACTATCTCTCTTTGAAATATGGACATTAAATTGCCCGCTTAGTGCATTAAATATTGCTGGAATTTCAGTGTGCCATCTGCTGAATCAGTGCAGATGAAACACACGCATTCATACATACAGAGATATATAGTCTCTCTACACTATATAAATTTCATATATTGTATTCACTCAGCGTAAGTAAAAACATCTTGATGTCCTCATAGAAAAACAGATGTAGTAGTAGTGTACTGGTTGCGTGTTCTGTGTATTTGAAAATGTGAATGAGAAGTAATCCATAGATGTGTTAAAAATACAACAGTTCTGTTTGGAATGGGGAAAAAAAAAATCCAAATATCAAACTGTGCATGATGGTTTTCACTGAAATAATAAAAATGTCTTAAAGGTGTTTTCACTGTAAATATGATTTTATTCTTTACCTGTTTCAATTTAAAAAATATAGAAGTGTGTGAGAAGAATATATACTATCTGCTATGGGATGAGATATAAGCAATTCTGATAATATCTCGATCTTTGAAATCACCGAAGTGAGTTGTTCCTAAAAAGAAAAAACCTACAGGCTTATAGTCTTTCTGATATTGCCAACAGTCTTCCTTGTAACTGTGTTTACAAACCGCTATGCACATGGGTACTTTCATATGTAGAAACAAATACCTATTTTGTTTTATTCATTAGCATTTTTCACTGCTTACTGATTCACAGTGGTTCTTTGCTCCTGTTGCTTAATGTTATTTCATTAAACCTAAATCATGAAAACAAATCCAGTATCTCACTCCAAAAGCTGAAGTATTCCCTTTTGCTGTGCATAAAGTCCAATTATGTAAACTTTACCTTCTTGTTGTAATGCCCTTCTTGGGATGGAGGCCAGCTTCAGGTTGTGTTATGATAGAGGTATTCTTATGGGAAGGTATAGCAGCTCAAGTGACTTAATATAACTTAAGCTGAAAGCTACCTTAGTTTAAAAATCTGTTCTGGAGGACTTAACACAGCATGAAAATCATTTTGCAGGTTCACCAAGGTGCATGGAGCTTGTTGCTTTCTCTGAGGGTCATATGTTCACATGTAGGAAGAGAGGTGTATATAATACTTATGGACACTGAGGTCCATCAGCTGTTACAGAAAATGCAAATCTTTGCCTTGGGAATGCAATCAGATGACAACGTGTTGCTTCAGAAAATAGAAGAAAAGAAATAGATGCCAAAATAAAAAGTAATTTGCCTACTAAAGATAAGGGAGAGTGGGATAAGGCTGGGAGAACCAACATACAGTTACTTGTGATGCATATATTTATAAAAAGTTATCTTAGCTGGTTCATCTTGGTGGCATCGTATAAAATTGGTATGCTCATGTAGTTACAGTTACCTCTGTGAGTGGTTCTCTGTCATAGTACAAAGTAATCTAAGATAGCAAAGAACTGATAAATTAGCTCGTACTTCCCACAAGGATATGGCAGGTTGGACTCATTTGTGCAATTCAGACTGCTTTTCAGTGCATGGTTTTCTTCTGGTGGCGGTGGCTCCAACGTTCAGCATGCCTTGGATGGTGCTGCTTGAATCCATCCTAGAGCTGTGACACTGATTATAGGACACTGTTAGCCTGGGCCACTTTCAAAGAGTGCTGTTGGTTTTGAGCTGTTGTGTAGCTTTTGTAACCACACCCAGTGGTTCATGCAACAGGCTGTAACTTACGGGCCTTTGAAAATCATGTTGCGCTGTGGTTGATTCACCATGGCTTTCTCCTCGGTGTTTCCCACAATAGGGAATCTCACAGTCTTGAATCATTAGACAGATGTTTACTTCGTCTGTGGCTTGTTAAATGAATCAACTAATATTCTGGAGGCTGTTGAGAGCTCTTGAAAGACTGAATATGTCTGTTCTCATGTTGAAGTATTTTGTTGAATAATGACTGATTAAAGAATTAGTCATGATTTTGAGGGGAATGTCAAGGTGTAGGTACAGGAAGTCCAACTCACTGCACTGCAGAATACAAGACTGTGTGTATGGAAACAAAGCAGATGAAGCACAAAGTACATCTTATTCGTGCGCTTCACAAAAAGAGAATGCATCTTTGTGCTTAAAACTTTCTTTAATTCGTGGTTTATATTATATCAGAATTCACATTCTTAAGGGTTTGCTCTTAAGAGTGGATTTTAATTCAAGAAGCTTTCTACAGGAGACTTGCTGCTTTTGTAAAAGCAAAAACTAAAGAAAATACCTGCCATAAGCATTGATAGGAAAATATCATGAAGTCACTATGTGCCAGATAATTCAATGCCAATTAATAACTGTATAGTCATTCTGCATTTTTAATTTTGTATGAATACTGTGGTAGTTTTTGCAGTACCCAAAAGCACCCTGGAATTGTTGATCTATTTAATCAGTGTAATTCATGGTCAGTATCTGACAGTGTACTGAATAACTAAATATTTAAGTAATTATTTTAAAGTTATATTACAGTTAAGAATGTTGGAGACCACATTTTGCCATGGCCTAAGCAGATAAAAGTCAGCTGAAAATTATATTTTTTTTACTCCTATGGAGTTACAACACCACCATGTCTGATTTTTTGGCCTGCTTGCTCAAGTAGCATTGCTGTGACTTAAACTAGAGCAGTGGGTTTTGTCCTTTTCGTATCTGTGGATCCGTAATTACTTTTGAGCAGTTGTGCAGATGCCTATGTTGTGGTTGAGCCTACTGTAGTGGTACTTTTGCCTCTCCTTCAGGAGGAATCCATTGACCCCCGCATGCACGGGCCACATGTTGAAAACTGTTTACCTGCATGATGACACCTATGAACTTTTAAGATAAATATCAATCAACTCTGTCAAGAAAGGTTTTCTAAAGACTGTACCACGTGCTTTGTCTGTATCTGAGCGGTTAGATGCAGCTCAGGGTCTTCAGGAGAAGAATTTCTGTAGAAAGCCACAGACTTTGTTTTGGTCTTTTAAAGCACTTTGGCATGTGTTTATTTTTGAGTGTGTCAGCACTTCTGTTAATGCACTGAGGCTAACTGCATGTTGCAAATGTTTAAATGCTACCTTAGACCTTGAATGTAACTAAGGCATTGGGGTAGGTCTTGCTTGCGTTGTGCAAGTGTCCCAGTCTTCTATGGCTTTGCGCTAAATTTTGCAGTGTTGGGATGTATTGAGTGCGTGAAGGATACTGCCTGTTCTATGGCTTCCTCCAGACCCATTTCAAGAGAGTCATTTCAATCACATCTGTGCCTCTGCTTGCCAGTTCACTACTCAACGTTTGAAGATTTGGAATATAGCTTAGATAATCTTTGCAAATACCGATTACTACATGTTAATGTATTTTGGCTCTCATGCAAACAACCTTTAGTTTCTTCAGCTTTAAAGTGTACAATTTTTTATCTTGTGGATCCTAACTTGAAGATCATTTGAGGTACTAGGAGAGGAAAACTTATCTTACACATTGTCTTTTAGTTTTAGCTGTTGTTAAATTGTGTAATGAATAGTTCGGTTGTCATTTTTATGATTCTTTCCAATCATTCAAACTTGCTATAAGCTTTCTGAGCACTAACCTAAATATTAAGTCCTGTTAATACAATTTTACAAGATGGGTCTTTCTTCTGAGAATATTAGTGAGCAAGGAAAGAATTTTGTGTAAAATATGCTTTCACAGTTGCACAAAAAAGAGTAGACTTGGATTATATACTTCATCTAAAGAATCTAAGTGTTTTTAATCAAATGTCCTCCTATAAGTTTCCCATCCTCATTTTGCAAAACAGCTGACCGTTCATCTGGAAAACAGATTTCTATTACGCATCCATTTGCCTCTAATGTGGTGACAGCACCTCTTTACTGTATCTCTGTATATTTCTTTTTTTTTTATTTTTTGATACAAATAAAATTGTACAGATGTATTTCAGTTTAAGCTTTTTGGGAAGGATGCTAATGAGTGTTGTTGTTTTTAAATGTTTATATTGTGGTAATGTTAAGTGGCCACTGTTGTATCAAGTCACGATACAGCACAAACAAAAAGTTTATAGACTCAAGTACCACTATTACCTCTTCCCAGCAATTAACAGTAATTCATGAGAAGAAACAATCTTTGAAAAGCATTTAGAAAGTAAGAACAGATTCCTATCGCAGCTCTGTTAGAGAAATCTGGAGAAAGTTGACTACCTTCCAGAATTTCTTCCATGCTATACTAATATAGCTGAGATGGGAATGTGGGTTTAGATTCTAGATATAGACCTCTGTGAAGTCTGGTGACTCAGAGCAGACTCAGAGCAACTGGTGTGTGTGGTTAGTTTAGCAAACTGTGAGTGCGGAATAGGGCTGGTATAGAAAGTATGACTGCAGCACTCTTTCGGTACTGCTGCTTCCGTACTGAAGCTCTGCGATCCAAATGCTTCCAGAACACTATCTAGGCTGGATTGGTTCCCTGGGAGTAGGGCACAATAAAGCTTACTGTGCAGTCTCATCCAAGTTGAGGAGAGGGGATAGAGTCTTTGAGTTTTACTTAGAACGTGAAATCACATCCAGGATTCAGCGTAGAAATCAAAATAGTGGCTGTAATGTATTGTAACGTAGCAGCAGAGACACTAACAAACCAGTTGGTGTATTGATTTCGCTTCTAAACATAGGCAATCTAGGCACTTTCTGTATGACCAAGTTTAATCTAATCATTGAAATAGTGTCCCATTTGTCTCTCCTTCATAGTTTGCAGCAGCCATGGGATTTAGTTTAAGTACACAGGACACAGACGGTACAGCAGAGTAACAATCAGATCTTCTGTTAGCTGAAATCTCATGTATTTTATGATACATTCTGTTGGCTATTCCAGTGTTTAATGAACGATGTTAGGGGAAATGTGTAGGTGTGACCTTCAGGTTCTTGTTGGTGTAGTAGACAAGTGAATAGTCTTAGAAGATAAGAAGCTTTTAATTGGGTTTCAGTTTAGCTGAGGACATGATAGACATGCATATCAGAACTTTGACTAGCACTGAGAAAGGTGGAGGGTAGCAGATTTTTGAGATTTTGACAAGTAAGAGTGATTCTTAATTTAGGTTTTTACTATGAGATGATTGCACACAGAAATAATAGCATTTAAAGTGAAAAATGCGGACTTTGACTAGTGCTGTGGCTAGTTGTTCATTTTTTATGAGTAAGGAACTTACACCCTGGCTCATGCTCCAAAAACTATTGCAATAGCGCTAACATTTTGGGAAGAAATTGCCCAGGTAAAATGTCTCTATATATATGTAGGTTACCATCTGCTGAATTGTGCTATACCATTTTCAGTATAATGCTATGACTGACTCTCATTGCAACATGAGAATATACAGGTAAGCCTATATGTTATTTAATAGTTTAATGGCTCATTTTGCTAATCCAGCAAAGCCTGAAAATTCAGTGTGCATAGGAAGGAGAGCTCTGACCACCAGTGTAAGCTGCCATCATCTTGCAGTGCTTCAGGTCTCGCGGAAATTGCCAGGCACCTCGTTTCGCCTGAACAGAACTCCCAGGGCTGCTTTTCCTGTCCTTTTGGCCAGGTTCCTCTCCGCTCACGGTATTGAAAAGACCTGCTTGTTTATCTAAGTTTCTAGTCTAGGAAAAATCATTTGAGAGGGGAAGATTAGTTTAAAAATCTGAATATCAAAGGTATTAAAAGCAACATTTGAGACAGTTATCATTTAAAATATTAGAGCCACTAGCACAAGTTACAAAACATTCGGTCTGCTGTCACAAAATTGGAAATTTTAATCCTTCAGTTTAAGAAGGGAATACAGATAAGGAAAAAGCATTTACATTTGGGAGTGATTGTTGCTTGATATGTCAAGTAAACTTTCAGAATAGCCACTGTTCCTGAAAGCTGTTTCCTCTGCCTTCTTCAGGTATTTTTTTGTTTTCATGCATGTTTTCTCTGAATTTGTCAGAGGGACTATCAGAAATTTTATATAGGACAGTCAAATAATCATGATCTGTGTCCTACTGATGCCGACAAAAAAGTGAGAGAAAGTCATATGGGGAAAATAAACATTATAGGACTGGCTTTGAAAGGAGAAGTCCCAAAGATTGCAGTGTAGCGTATTGCCAGCATGCCACAGATGTGCACCACATGAGCAGACAAAAAGCAGTGTGAGGAGTCTGCATTCGTTTTCATCTGTCCCAAGGTGAACGGCTAGCTTTAGAAATAGTTGAGCAGGTTATTTTCTTAAGCCTTTTGCAGGGAGGCAACTAGCCGCATTCCTTCCTGCTAAGGGCTTTTACTCCAGTCGGATTAAAACTGTTTCTTGAACTGCATCCTTACGGAGAATCTGAAAACACTCGTGTTTCAGAGGCGGTGTCATCACACCTCTGCTTGGCAGGCGACCAGTCCTTTGTTGTATTAATTTGGAGGTTGCAGAACTTTCTTCCTTTGGACATCTGCCTCAGCCTTTCTTTGACTTTGTTAAGAAAATTAAAAACTGCAAACATTGTATTTCCAAATGTACCAACTGGAAGCATTATTGGACATGTGTGTGAGTGCTTTAATTTCTGCAGTGGAATTTGATGTTATCCTATAATATTTTGCTAGATCTTGCTGCTCTCTCTTTTGTGTTGCTCTCAACCACAGGAGTCTGTTTTTTAAAATGTACTGGACCTGAATAGTGGGTATTCTTGCTTGAGAAGGAGACCTTGTAAATTATTACTGTAAATAATCTTTTAAATTAGAATATAAAGTTAAGAGAAGACTTACGCAGGAGCAGCAGAGCAGGTATAGCTCATGTGACTCTCTTAAGTACATCGGCCAGCAAAACCCCGTGTGCTTTTTTGGCACATCCTTAAACCGGTCTGGGTTTGGAACTTGGGTGCTGTGGCACTCTCTAACTTTTTCTAATGTTTCCACTGGGTGGTGCTGCAGGAATTCCTATTTTTTTTTTTTTTTCACTTGAATCTGCATTTCCCAGAAAGACGCCTCTAAAATATAATAGGAGGAAGTCCTGATTTAGAAATTTTTTGCAGTTTCAACACAATGGAAGAACTCGGAGGATGCTCTGGCAGGAAATGTCCTGGTTGCTGGATGTGGAAAAATTACTAGCATTCTGTATCATACACATAGTCAGTTCTGTAAAGTGCCCTGGCTATGGATTGCATGATTAGTTTGATTTATTACCTTTAACAGAGAAAGTTCTGCTTCAAGTTAAAACAGGTATATTTACACACTTAGTTGCGAGCTTATTTTTTCAAGGCCAATTAAATTAGCAGTAAGATCTCCTCTGATGAGTATTTGAAAACTTTCTGAGTAAACAAATTGATATTTGTTTTTCCTCCTTTCTGGCAGAATCACTAACTTCACCAACCACATCCTATTTATCACCCTTCAAGCATCTCTGTTGAGAAATAAAGTGTGAGGACTGACTCAGACTTCTGCCTTGTTCTTTCAAATGTCTCTGAGCAAACATTTGGGCAGATTTGGCAGTTGTCTTCAAACCTCTTATGGTATACTCATTGTTACTCAGATGAATTTTCAGTGGAAGATGTTACGGTTGACTGATTTTTTGATCACTGTAGAAAACTATATTTTCTTGATCAGCAGCCTTTGGCTTCTGTAATGAAATACAAAAGAAGTATGCTTCAATTTTTTTAAGAAACTAAAATGTAAAAGAGAAAAATCATCCTAGAGGATTTGTAAGCTGTTCAACTTTCCATATGGACATTCACTTTAGAATTATGTTAAAAATGTATGTAGCTGAAATAGCTAGAGACTGTCTTATTCCATAATTTTCTCTAAATATAGTCTTTGATATTTGTCATTATGGAATGTTTTTGGTAATTTCCAAGAAAAGTTTTTTGAAAATCACATAACTGTTTATTTTAAAAGTATCATTATACTTTAAAAATTAGCATGGTTTAACAAAATCTTAATTTCTAGTATTGAGAAATGGTAGTTAAAAAAATATAATGACAAAACAGTCATGTTCTTTCACGTGTTAACTGCAGCAGTCATCTCAAGGGTTAAAATGAACCTGAGACACTTAGAAAAATAAAACCAGAGCTGCTGTTACAAACTGGGACAGATGTAGGAGGCCAGGTTTCCTGTGGCCCATTTTCCAGTTTCCTGGCTGCAACCTGCAGAAATAAAGGAAGCCGAATGCTAACGTGAATGAGAAGCTAACAATGCCCCACGTCACGCTGCTCAGAGAAACATGCTGTTGGCCAGAAGTAGGATACAAAAGCAGTAAATGGACGTACAAAAAATATACACACGTTTTCCAGCGTAGTCAAAAAGGAAAGAAAAAAAAAAAAAAGGCATCTGTTACAGAGAAGTGCTGTGTGCTTGCAGAAGCACACATTTGCCTGTAAGGGAAGCGTAAGTGGAGGTGTGTGCCTGCTGTGGTGGGGCATACGAAAAGGAGCTGAATCTTGTGCTGCTGCTTTGGCTACAGAAGGAACCAGCAGTTTCTTCATACACTGAGGGAAATGAATATCCCTGCCCTGACTCTGCCTCTTAATCCTTCTCATGTACATGTCTCATCACCGTCTCTCTGGGACTACCTATAGTGCAAAATGATGGCTAACACCTTGTCTTCCTGATTTAATTGATCTCCAGCTGATTTTTTTTCAACCTTTGGGCTTTCCAGCCAGTCTTTCCCACTCTGCCATTCCTCCTCTGCCCCAAGTCCTGGTTTATAGCTCAGGGTCCCAGATGTTCCTCTGCAAACCCTCTAAAGCAGCAAGGGCCTGGTTTTGATCCTGATGCCTGGAGGGATCCCTAGTTTTAGCCTTCAGAACTTGTTCACACTGATTGTCCAGGGTCAGCAGTATATCTATTTCAGAAGGACTGTGGGGGAGCTAACATAGAGTGGGGAGAAAGAATCCAGGTAGGAAACCTGGCGTATCTGGGAGAACGGAGGATGAGCACACAGCTGTAACATAGTCGTACAGCAGCCTGTCTCATTCTGTACCGTAGATGGATGTCACTAAGTGATTTTTTTTAAAAAAACCTATTTTTCTTCTAATCTGTGTAATTCAGCATGTGGTTCCATGTATTATTTATTGCCCAGCATTCAAATCCTGTACTGAGCACAGCAGTAACAGGAATATTTATTATTACTATTTAATATTAATAAAGAGTTAAATGAAATATGAAATATATGCCCTGTAGGAAGTGAGCACATCCTAACACCCGTTTCTGTCATATTAAGAAGACACTGAATTCCTTTTGAGTCAGTAAAAATTCAAAAAAATTAGAAAATACATAAATTAAATACAGTGTTTTCTGAGGATTTCCTACTTCTCCCAGTCATAATTTATAATAACTTTTAATACAGGTAGCATTTTTTGTTGTATTACAAGACATGTACTTTATCTGTCATGTGATTCTTTTGCCCCACCACTCAAATGAGGCACAAGTTAAGGCTTGATACACTTGTGGGGCCACATTGTCCTCCCAAGAGGATAGCTAATACTTCATGGAACCCCAAAATGATGCCCGGATAGAAAGACAGGTTAATACTTCTGTTGAGCCGATGGGAAATGAAATATTTTGCATCAGTTAAAGATCCTGTCACTGCAGGATCTTAGACTTTCACTATTT
This sequence comes from Phaethon lepturus, assembly GCF_000687285.1. NCBI lineage: Eukaryota > Metazoa > Chordata > Aves > Phaethontiformes > Phaethontidae > Phaethon > Phaethon lepturus. Next base: position 11,113 of record NW_010522841.1, read on the forward strand.
CCCTGCAAACCACATTTTGGAGAATGGAAATGAGGCACAAAGATTAACACCAGTTTACTGAATTCCAAGGTATTTGAGATTTTACATCACCATATATGCTGAGCACAAAGCTTCTGTTAAACATAGTTGCAGCTGTAAATATTCAGTGCAAATCAGACCTGAATGCCTCAAGTTGGGTGCTTAGAAAAAAAGCACCTTACAATTACCGATCAGCTGAAAATGTAATTTGCATAATTTGCCTCATAGAATCATAGAATGGTTTGGTTTGGAAGAGACCTTTTAAAGGTCACCCAGTCCAACCCTCCTGCAGTGAGCAGGGACATATTCAACTAGATCAGGTTGCTTAGAGCTCCGTCCAACCTGGCCTGGAATGTTTCCAGGGATGGGGCATCTACCACCTCTCTGGGCAACCTGTGCCAGTGTTTCTCCACACTCACTGGGAAAAATTTCTTCCTTATGTTTAGTCTGAATCTACCTTCTTTTAGGTTAAAACAATTACCCCTTATCTTATTGCTGCAGGCCCTGCTAAAAAAGTCTGTCCCCATCTTTCTTATAAGCCCCCTTTAAGTACTGGAAGGATGCGAGAAGGTCTCCGCAGAGCCTTCTCTTCTCCAGGCTGAACAACCCCAAGTCTCTCAGCCTGTCCTCACAGGAGAGGTGTTCCATCCCTCTGATGATTTTTGTGGCCCTCTTCTGGACCCTCTCCAACAGGTCCATGTCTTTCCTGTGCTGAGGGCTCCAGAGCTGGATGCAGTACTACAGGTGGGGTCTCACCAGAGCGGAGGAGAGAGGCAGAATCGCCTCTGGTGTAGGAATCATATACATATAGTTGCTATACAAGCAATGTGGGAAGATTTATACAGAAACTGGGTGGCAGATGGAGGCATGGAGTACAATGCAGCATTGAGGTATTTTAATCTTCCTATACAGGCAGACTTGGGTCGTGTCCAGTAGAAGATCTATGCATGTATCAATTAAGCACATCGATGTTGAATTTTGAGGTGTGCGGGTCCTTCACAAAGCCTAGTCAGAGCTACACACACTTGGAGAGTTGACAGTAAGGCCAGCAGGGTAGCAAGGAGCTGCCTAAATCTAATCCCACCACAGCCATCTGCCCTGGCTCCAGCACCTGAAGTGTCCCCCAGAGATTATGTGTGTAGCTCAGCTGGTTGAAGGGCTGATCACCAAGAACTGAACCACTTTGGAAAAAGTGACAGCTTTTATATAATAACTTTATGGAAGTCACTTCTCCTTAATCACCAGGGCAAATAGTGTGGAGTGGGTACTCCTGTAGGATGTTCTCACCCAGGCCTGCACTGTTCCTGCATCTTACATTACGCCTGTGGCTGAGTCACCATAGGGCCCAGACTTGGTAGATAAAATGGAATCCAAAACTGTTGACATTTTATAAACAAAAAGCACCAGAAAACAGGTTTATAATGGAAAGCGTAGTGCAACATTAGCTGTAGGTTACCCTGTGAGCGTTCTTGGGCAGATGTGAATGAGGATGGAGGGCACTGCAGCAAAATGCGCTTCCCTGTGAGTTCAGTTCCACCTGAACTCTCTGAAGAGGCGTGATCGCTGATGGTCTGAAGGAAGATGTAATTTAAGGTCTGGATGAGAGAATTGCATGTCTGAGGTATTGCACCGTTTTGCCTAACGGCATGATGGTGGAGTTTGCATTGGTGCTTCTATAACTCCCTTCCATCTTTAATTTCCTCAGCTGAAGTTCTACCAACAGGTGTTTCTAGCATTGGATACCTGCATACATTTTAATACAATTTTGAAGAAAGCTATCTAGGAGTTTAATTTTCCAGAGAATAAAAAGTTCTGTTTGTGATTTTTTTGTTTGTTTGTTTGTTTGTTTGTTTGTTTGTTAAAGGTGTAGGATACAAGCTGAAATGACACAAAGTATAGCTGTATAATAGATGGGGTACAGAAAGGAAGATCTTTTTAAAGCAGTATTATTTTAAATATAAAAATACACAGGTATAGTGAACTAAGTTGCATAATTTATAAATATTAATGAAAAGATATGTATATATCATGCCAGATTAATAGGGATACTTTATTAGCTATGATGTTATAGCTAAATAATCTGTGAAAGATGTTAATACTTGCACAGGTGGTGTAGTTCAAGAAACTTGTAAAGCCTGTAAAGCAAATATATAACTTTCAGCTGTATTTAATTCTAGCTAGGCCTTTTTTTTTTTTCCTTACCTTACACTGTGTGAACAAGGATTTGTGTAAAGTGACAAAAACTGCAGTGAGGCAGATGCAAAACTTTTGAAAGTGCTAAGGCATCCATGTAGGCAGTTCTGTTTCAAGGACACCTAACAGTCCTGGGAGTCTCTGGTGTCTCTTGAAGGTGCAGTGTAGTTACTGGGTTACACAGCCGGGTGTCAGGGATAGGTATTTTTGTCCGTGTCGTTCAGACTGAATTAGAGAAATGAGGCTTCTGCAGGGATAATAAAACCATCATTAATGCTGCAAACCCTTGTTTGGCCAGTGTACTTGGAAATTATTTGGACCAAAATGAGGCTTCAAATTCTTTTTTTCTGTAAAACTATTTACAACATTCTCTAGTATCTTTAATTTGCTTTTACACTGGTGAAGTTTATGCAGTTAATTTTCCTTTATACTAGTGAAGCTTATGCAATATATTTTCCTTTCTAATTGCCGTGTTGTGAAGAGGAGCATACAGCAGCGTCTGGTAAATTTGTAAGAAAAAAGAAACATGATTTCCTTAGTGCTGGGGCAGACTTGAAGGGGCAAATCTTCCCCCCACCCCCGTCTGCTCCACTAGTCCATGTGGTAGATGGTTGGAGGTCTTGTGCCCTCTTGTGGTCAACACACCGAGGGAAACCTCTGGCATGTTCTGGCCGTGTAATCGATGAGGACACGAAGAGCAACGTATTAGGAAACAAAATGAGCAAGGAAGTTAAAAATCATCAGCTTGTTTAGATGAAGACAAAAATATCCATTGTTACATGTACAAAGATAAGTAATAATTAGCCCCATTAGCACCATAGTCAGTTAACCCAGTAATACCGACATCTTTAAATCTGCGTTAGTTAGACATAACGTGTCCAAATTAAGTGTCAGGAGAGGCCAAGAAAACGTGATTTGATACAGCGTTAACATGCTAAGGCTGGCAGTGTTGTTGAAAGTGGGGGGAAAAAAAATCTCATTTTGTAGTTCTGTAGTTTAAAAGGTCAATTTTAGCTGTACCTTCGTTACAATAATGAATTGTCTTCAGTGGTAACGCTTCCAAGTTTTAAGTTGTGTATGTGCCTGTACAGAGTTGGAATATAGTCATTCTGAAGTTTATACTTATATTGCAGTGCCTGAAAAAAAGGTTTATTCTAGGGAGGGCTCAGTAGCACAGGCAGTTAGCAGAGACAAAAATATTTAAACTACCTCTATCAGAGAAAAAATATCCGAACAACCTTAGAAGTGAGACTCAAGCACTGTTAAAAATACTTCTAGTTCCCAGTTGTGCGTATGATAATGGAAAGAAAGATCCTTGTTAAAGAAAGGTTCAGGGCTTACTTTACTGTGCTTAAGTGTACTGAACTTTCAGCATTTCTACAAAATAGATAATACCTTTTGAGCTATTTGAATTGGCAAACAGAAGCAGCAAGAGCAATTTCAGGCCCTGGAAGAAACAAAATATGCAAAGGCCATATGACCCTGGGAAGGAGGGTGCCTGTGGTGGGAGGGGGAAAGAGCGTGGTTTCTGGTCCTCTGACCAAAGGCAATTGCTCTGGTCTTCCCTTTTCCTCCCCATCTTCACAGTGACATATCCAAATGAGTTCAGTATACTTCTCATGACAGTAAACAGCAGTTTTTCATCTCATTTCAGTGGATAGCTACATCAAGTCATCCCCCCCGCCCCCCAATGTGTTCCTTTGAAGGGTAGTTGCATACATTGAATTGAAGACACCAACTGGAGATGACCCTGTACTATGTGAACTATGCAGGCAATGCTTTTCTAAGTACGTGCTCTATTTTACGTGTCCCTTCAGAAAATAACAGTGGAAAAAATACTGAAATGGGAGTGCAAAACTTGTAGATCTTGTGGATGTTTGGTTTTAAATGATATACTAGCTTCCTTTGCTCAGTTATGTAGGATGACTCCTACACAGGGCTTATTGCTGAAATGAGCATTGGGTGGAACACCTGCTCTCAAATGTTTTTCACACTGTTGCTCTCCTTTGTCCCTTGTAGGTATGGAGAGTGCAATCACACTGTGGCAGTTCCTTTTGCAGTTGCTGCTAGACCAGAAACATGAGCACCTGATTTGCTGGACGTCTAATGATGGCGAATTCAAGCTACTCAAGGCAGAAGAAGTGGCTAAGCTGTGGGGACTCAGAAAAAACAAAACTAATATGAATTATGACAAGCTGAGCCGAGCGCTCAGATACTATTATGACAAGGTAAATTTTGTTATTCTCATGCAGACTAAGAAAATAGAAACACTACCATTTAGTATTTCACCTCTATGTGGAAGCTACTCAAAATCTCTAACTAGTTTTTACAACAAACAGCAGTATTGAAGGCAATCACGGTGGAGGTAAGAGGGCAGCTAAAAGATGCACAAGAAAACACTGCACATCCCATTTCCTGAGGAGGGGAGGTTTTGACGTAGTTTCACACTTACTGATACTTTCATGTGTTTATGCATTTGGCTACCCAATATTTTCTGTAGCTTTTGACAACAATAAAATAACTGTTGATAACGGAGAACTGTTTGATTATTACAGCTTGCATAGGTTCTTCTGGAATGCAGGGAGGTGGTAGAAAGCAGTGATACTGCAATGCAGCAGGCAGAGTGGCAGCTTTACCAGCAAGTATCACCTGTGTCAGAAGAAGGAAGAGACACACAAACAACCCAGCAGCATAGAGGGGTGGGGTTGAGTTTTCACAGTTTTCATGGGACACATCTTTTGGAGCATAGATCCTGTTGGCCGGTGTTTTAGCTAGTCTTGCCTGAGCTTTCTGGTAAATAATTTCTACAATTGCATTGGGTCCTAATTTATTAACTGGAAATACAACGCTGAAACATTTCTACAGTTATGACAGTGCAGTATTACTTCAGCGGGATCTCACTGTAACTATTCCTTTGTTAATGCTCAGTGTTCCTAAGAGTTTGGAAATTTTCCACTATGTCGTTTTAGGACAAAATCTGTGTTAGCTTCAACAGTAGTCTAGATTATATGTTGCTATCATTCATTTAGCAGCAATATATATGACAGAGCACTAATGTCATCTCTTACTGGATGAAAGTGCAGAATAAGAGTAGCAAACAGAGGGACAAGTGGCTGGTCAGGTGGTGGGTGTTGGAGCAGGGATATGTTTGGGTCCATTTGTCAAGGTGGTAGTCTCATGCTGAGCTCATCTCGGGTGAAGACTGTATTTGCTGTAGAACTTCTGGATATCTCAAGTCAAAATAGTGAAACATGCTTTAATAGGGGTTTCTTCATCAAATTCTTCTGCCCTTGCAAGACCTGAATTTTGCCTTCCTTCATGGATACATCTGTTGAGGTTTGCTAGAACTAATAAGACCCAATGAGTCAGCACAGTTTAGGCAGCAATCTTATAACTGGCAAGCTGTGGTTATCTGTACGCTCTCAGAAGCTGGTTACAGGTAGATAGTGTAGTCATATGCTTAGTGCAGAGCTGTTGGCTGTTGAGAACTTAATTTTCAACCCCTTTATTTCAGATTTCAGTTTTAAATAATAACATATTGACGTAGTAATCTGGAATTATTTACATCACTCAATTTGCTTCTGATTTTCAGAGGTCATGACCATGCCCACAATCTAGAAGAGGTCAGTAGTGGTGTCTAGGACCTCTGAAAAGAAAATTTCTGTGGTATAGTGGGAGTTCATAAGATCACCTTCACTCTTGTGAAACCATCCTTCACTTTGACATTTAGTCTTTGGTCTTACTCTTCAGCGTGAAGCAAGGTGGCAACAGTATAACAGAGATGCAAAAATGAGAACAGAGAATAACCAGACTTTGTGTTTGATTGCTATAACAGAAAGATGTTTGAAGGAAATCTCTCAGACTTGTCAAGATACTGGAAGGAAAAAATTGCAGAACGCAAATCCAGAGGTGCTAAAATATCTTGCATATTCACCTTTCTCAATTTTAGACTCCAGCAAATTCAAGGAGTTTCCAAATTGTTTCTCCAGCCTTTTTTGGATCAACATACTATTCTTTTTACTAATTAATATTAAATAATTTCAGGATTAGTTCCCCTTAAATGGATATTTTTAATAATATGTCTAAATTAATTGTTTTTACTATTTTCAATATTCTTGAAGATTAATAAGGACTCTTATAGATTTTTGAATATTAAAAAGGAAAACTTTATAGCCATGCTTATTGGTCTGTTCTCCTCTTGATTTTCAGAAAAGGCAGTGAGATGAGGTTATACAGTAACACCATTATTCAGTTATGGCATGCTTGCTGCCTGCAGAAGGCAGAGGAAACTAGATACTGTTGCTGAACTGAGCTCAGAGTACTGTTGTCATGTATTATTTGTAGTGCACTAATTCTTGAAGGGTACAGTGGGGCTGGCTGCTATGCAGCCAGTCTAACACAGCAATCAAAAAACAAGTTGACTGCAAATTAACTGTGCACAATTTGATGATCAGACTTTTCATTACTGACACTGGAATTTGGAAGGACTCCTCCTCCTCCTGTAAGAGTAATTCAGTTTCAGATTTAGAGCTGTAAATTCTGCAATGAAATGTTTTTGATATTTTGTCCACTAGAAGTCAGATTTCCCCCTTAAGATCCTTCAAAGGGTGGCCTGACTGAGAAGGCACAAAAGGATTCAGAGAGAACAGGGCAGCGGCTGTTCCAAGCAGTTGGTGCGATGAATTCCCTTTCACTAAGTGCTAAAAAGGCTTCTGCTCAGCATGGGGAAGCTCACGTCATTATATGACTCCAAGCCCTCTGATTATAAGTTTGACTGGGATCAATGGGTGAACGAACGGCGTATCCAGGCAGAGCCCAAATACATGGTTAGTGACTGAACAGACATTGCATAAAAACAAGGGATGAGGTATTTGTAGCACTTGTCCTTTGAGATCTCTCTGATCTCTTAAAATCCATGGAAAATAATGGCTCCTTACTTGAGGCTCACTTTCTTTTTTTAACCCTCATACTGTTTTCAGTTGCCCCCAACCAGTACACACATACTTTTGTCATCTGTTTTGCCTCTGCTCAAGCAGCATCTGCCAGAGGAGTGGCTGTACAGTCTCTTCACCAGGGCTATGGCTGAGGTGATGGCTTGCTGTTCTTACAGCTGCTTTCTTGAACTGTGTGCTCTTTTCTGTCTGCAAATTTTATCTAGGTGTGGCACAAGGATTTTGGCTGTGGTTCTAGGATTTCTGCAGTCCAATGGAGGTTGTAGCTCCTAGATGGAAAGAAGGATAAACTCTTTCTTCCCCATGTATTGTGATCAGGGCTTGAACCCCAAACAAAAATTACAGCTATCACTATTTAAATTGAAGGAGTAACTCCTTTAGCAGAAAACAGCGTGAGCCTCTCACTCTCTGTGTGGGTATGGTGTGTTGTGTCCTGTTGGTTCCCAGGCAGGGGAGAAAGGCAGATTATGAGGAATGCGCAGAGGGACGAGGGATCTTGCTGCAGGTTTTGAAGTGAGAGAGATGCTGGTGTAAGATAGCAGATAAAGAATGTTTGTAGGGTGGCAGGGAGTGCTCAGCAGTGGGCTCAGTCCTAAATGCTTCCTCTGCCTTCAGTTCAGTCTGTGTTGCACAGCACAGAAAGGGAAGAAGTCAAGGACAGAAGGAAAGGCTCCTTGGCATTCTTCTTTCCCTTCTGCAAAACAAAAGGGGAAGGGCTGGTGAGGTGAAAGAGCCTCTCTCAGACTTTTGCACTCCTCTCCCCTGGACCATTCACCAGTTTGTGGGATAAACCAAGAGAAGTCTAGACCCTGAGGTAGCCTTATGGAGCCTTCTGACATAAGGCTCCCTTGCTGTTGGCAGTGATGGACGTGTTGGCAGCTAGATGTGCTCGGGCAAATGGGATGCACACTGGGCAAATGGGATAAACATTGTGCTGCAGGCTGGGGAGTGGCAGCAGGAAAGGCAAGAGACAGAACTCTGGACAAGACTTCATTTGGTTTACAGAAATATCAACAGGGTCTTCTCTACCTATAACCCAAATGATGTGGCAGCATGTGAGTTTGAGGCAAACAGCAGTGATTTTTTAGAAAAGGTGTCAGCACATGGGATGGGCCTTCCTTTCTTGGGCTGCCCTCTGCTGCTGCTGCATATGGCTGACACTAACTGAGCTACTGCTTCATGGTTTGTCTTTGAAATTATTCACCTTGGAGAAATAAAAACTGATCACTGGATAAATAGAGGTTTATGAGCTCTGCCATTTTGCTTGGGGGGAACGCTGGCTTGTTAAAATTCATCATCTGATTCATCTGAACTTAGAAGTAAATTAATTCCAGTACTAGAGAAAAATAACACAATTAGGACAAATTCCTTAGCCTAGGTTTGAAAGCGAGCATGATGTGCTCCTGAGGCTGATGGGTAGATTTATGCTAAATTCACATATAAAGCACCGCAGGAAATGCAGAGTGTGGCATGTCTTGGTTGTAATTTGCTACCGTGATGCTGGTTGCTAAAGGTTTGTAGATAATCTGAAGACTTTCCATTTCCTGTTTCATTTGTTACCCAAATTCCTCCACCCCTTTATTTAATGTATTTCCCCCGTTGCCTCAACAGAGCAGCAGAACAGATGACAGATAGCACTGAGGAAAGGCATCCTGCACACTCTCTACCTACAACTTGAGCAGCATGTCCATCATGTCACACACTTCTGCCGGTCAGAAATCTCTTGTAATGCTTTCAGGCAAGGAAACCCTTCACATCTATTTCCACGCAGAGCCCTCTAGCTTGGTGTGTAGAACTAAAATACCTTTATAAGTAGGATTACTAGATTTATTTTTGTTGAAGTTGCCTGGTTACCTTGCTTTTCTGATAGCTGTAATGACAGATACCTTTTGGAAGTCTCTAGAGGTTTCAGGACTGCTAAAGGTCCCCATGGATATTTCAAGATGATACCACAAGAGGGAAGCTAGTGAGTTTTCCCCATGAAGGGTTTTTTTGGGGGAAAAAGGGTGACTTTAGGAAATTACATGCAAATACCAACATTAATGGGATGTAACAGTTGTGGAAATCAAGCCTTCAGAAGTTAGGAAATGCAAGAATCACAGTTCCCTGCATAACCTTAATGTTTGCATGAGTTATGCTGTATCTTTAATTACAGTGTCACATACTGTTGCGACGAGCAGTTATTCAATATTTTCATATCCTCTTTGAACAGTATGTGGCCCCAGGCTTTACTCAGTGAGTGCTATTCAATCTGTCTTCTAAAGACAGAATAAATCATTTTAGTTTCAGTTAGTGGCTGCCTGCTTGTTTAGATGCATTGGCAGTATGAGGTATAGTATATAAATAATACGGGCTTCTTTGTGCTTGGTGCAGTGCAGGGGACAGAGCTGCTCAGGTGCTCTGAAAAGAGGTGCCCATGGCATTCCCTCCCCTCCCATAACAGGTCAGACCCAGTGGCCTTGTTAGTAGTTCCTATTTTTAATGCCCAAATGTGGGTGGCAGCATGGAAGAATTGTTTTGGGAAGACGGTCCGTTGCTTGTTCTGCTTACAGAACTTCAGGGTATAAAGTGATAACGTAAGCCACTATTTTACTTTTGGGAAGGTCTCCTCTTGAGTTATCTCAGGGGAAATAGGATATTTCAGTAAAACAATAGCAGTATGATGGTGCTAGAGTACCAACTATATGTTTTGTAGTGGTACAGGTAGTAAGTGTTACAAGGAAATACTTGAAGGGGCTTTAGAAAATAGCTTTATAGAGAATAGGAAGGAGCTTCTTTCAAGAGTGATGTGTGGAAGTTAAGAAAGTGCTTGTCTGAAATAGCATAAAAGTGCTTATTGAGTGCTGTCTTTATGGAAAGATGGGAGTAAAGAATTTGATAGTAAGAGGTGATGAGTAGAGGAAAAAACCAAAGAACCCCCCTGAAAGGAGTGACAAATAGTTCATGTTTGATGTGAGAGGAAAGGGACGCACAGTGAACTGCAGCAGGGAGACAAGTGAACCTGGCCAAAGGTGCCAGCCAGAGGAGTGGCCTTTGTCTCCCAGATGGAGGTGGGTGAGGAAAGACTGAAATTCAGGTAAATGAGAGCCTTACACTTCCAAAGGTCAGTGCATGATCTAGTAGCAACTGTGCCTCCATCAAAAATTATACAAAATCTAGCTTCTACGCACACAGTATAATAAGCGTAAGTGCATAAAATATGATGTTAACAGAATCTGCCTGCCTGCACACACCGATGTGGACACACACCCCGTTTTTTGGAGTCAACCATGCAGCCACAGGTACCTCCTGCCAGCTTATGTACTTCAGACACTGGAGTGTGGGCAGCCCTGCCTCTGGGTAGGGTTCCCAATAGCTGAAGGCAGCCTGGCTCCCTCCTGATAGAGTCCATGAGGAATTCATAGCCTAAGTGTCCCTACATGTGTTGCATCCCTCGGTACTCTTGGAAGCCAGAAAACTTGCAACACATCCTAATGGGAGTTCAGAGCAATAGCTACAGCTTTGGCCCTTCTCCTTCTTTCCCAAGCAGGGAGTTTAGTACCTACAGAGGAGTTCATCCTGTTCTGCCGTAAATTTTGACATGTGAGGCATGCTGTTTGTAGGTCACTTCCTGGGAGGAGGAAAAAAGTCCCAATCTGGTCTTCCCACTCCTAAGGCCCCTCATTAGGCTGAAGTTCAACTAGGAACTGGGTCCCATTTCCCAGCTCAGTCTCTTGAGTGACTCCTGCAGCCAGCAACCTTGCTAACTAACAGGTTGGAGCCAAGCCACTAAAATCCTTGTGTCACACTGGTAGTATAGTTACATCCTAGTTCTAAATGGCTTAAACAGGGAATAATAGTCAGAGCTGATGAAAATAAAACACGCATGGTAGAAGACATGAAGTCTGAGTTGTACCCATGCACAGGAAAACTTCTGGGGGGAAACAAAAAAATGGAAAGAAACCCAGGGGTCATGTGCTGTTGAGATGGGCAAACAGCTCCTGTGTATTTCGGAAGGGCCTCCAAAAGTAGTAGTGCATATGCATAACTGACACCAAAAAAACCCCAACCACATTATAGCCTGGTCTGTGCTGCAGGGGGAACCAGGCCAGCAAGTCTTTGGCATCTTGGTCTGTGGAGAAGGGCAGGGGGAGAGACCCATCCCTCCAGCTGGCGATTGAGAGCACTTGGGTAAGGCTGGTTTTGGAGGTGCTCATAAAGCGAGTGCCTGAAGTGGTGTGGTGTGAATAAGCCTGAGCTCCCTAACACGGCCGGTGCACTAGAGCAGATGTCGGGCAGCACTGTACCCCGTTCGTATCGGCAGCTTTCAGAGCGCTTTGCAGTGAGGGGTGGTCACGCTTGCTGTAGTTACTGTTTTGTAGACTGTGGACAGAGGAGGGGAAGGGCAAAGTGTTCATGTGATGAAACCAGCCAAGAAGCCAACTGAAGAGGGCCCTTCCCTGCCCTCTTTCTGAATGTCAGACAGTGCTGCCTCTTGATAAGTGGATTTTTTTGTGGTTTTGGGGTTTTTTTGTGTGTAAGCTGTTGGCCTGGAGCCGCTGCTCCTGGCCTGATTGCTCAGTTCTCCTCCCCAGCAGCTGCAGTGGCCCAGCAGTCGTCTTCCCTGGCGGCGCAGCCCTGGCCGGCAGCCACTAGCACGCGTTGCAAACCTGCTCATGAGGGAATTGACCTAGAAAATTCAAACAACCACCAAAAACGGGCTAAATGTGCACATACACTTGCCGTCCTGCTATCAAGCAAGTGGTCTAGTCTCCCTACAAATGGAGTTCTTAATATAAGGAAGCCTTCTTTGCCCTTTCAAACTGAGGGTGGAAAACACTGGCTTGTCGTGGTGCCTGTCACTGTCTTCTGTGGTTTGAATCATCGTCCATAGCTCAGAATGATTCTGACAGATCGCTGAGGTGATGATAAAAATAAGCTGCTTTTTGCCTTCACTTCAATTATTTGTCAAAAAAATTTAGAATGTCAGTGGCATTCTGGAGGCACTTAATTAATTTACTCCCTTATTTTCTCTCAATGCTGATGGAGTTTTCCTCAGGCTCCATGTTTAAGAGAAGCCTGTGAAGTGCTTGAGGGATCTGTACTTGAATCCTTTTCATCTCCAGCCATCATTAAGTGGGCCTTTGCTGCAAGCTTACAGAGTTAGAGGAGCCACACTGAGAGACCTTCTTAAAATATTACTATATTTAATAGTAACAGAGGAAATATAAACTCACCAGCCTGTTTGGTTGCTTTTTATAGCAATGTTCCCCTGTTTCAAGCTTACACCAGTGTAAAAGTGCTGCCCTTAAATGCATTTAATCTTTTTATGCTGGGAGTCACAATTTTCCAAGTAGTTGCCAGTGCTTGATGTAACAATAACTCAAAGCTGCCAGGAGCAGATGGGAGGGGTTACTTTAAATTAAAAATTATATATTGAAAAAAGGAAACAATCCAAATTGGGGTGGGTTTTTTTGTATGTGAGTAGTTTGGAGGTTTTGCCTTTTTCAAGAAGAATGTAGAATTGAGAATGCAGAAGAAGCGTGTCCAGCCAGTTTCACCTAATTAGCACACAGAAAAAATCTAGACCAAGCCCAAAGCCATGGGAATTAAAGCTCATGTAGACTGAGAACCTGTGGGCTAACTATAAGTCCTGAACTTTTAAAGGGCAATGTTTTTGGAGAGCATTGCAGGATCTGCTAGGTGGGTAGACATGCATGCAGCTCAGCATGCAAGAGGGTAGTTTTGTGCCTTTAGTCTGAGCTTGCTGCATTTAATTCTCCTCTGTGCTACAGATCCGTGTTATCAACTTGGGAAACAACTTGCTCTGTTTGTGCCACAGCTCCTGACCTGTGAAGCAAAGCTGCATCCAAGGGCTTTTTGTAGGATTAATTTTGTATTCAAGAAGGTGCCTGAATGAAATGTCAATACAGTCAGAAGAATTACAGAGTGGAGTAGCTCAGCTGAAAGACAGGAGAGGTTCTGATACCCAAATGCAGACTGCTCTTTCCCAAAATTGGCCCTGCTTTTGTGACAAAAAAGGGTGCATTGCAGGCACTGCAAGCAGCCAGAACTAGGTACTGTCTACATACAAATACGAGTGATGCGTGCATTACTTTTTCTTCCCTTTTTTTCATTTTCAATATTAATTTAAGAAATATTTCCTCTACTGGTTTCGGAATGTGTGGTAGAATGAAAACCAAATTAGATTTTTAGGAATAATGTAAACATTTACATTCCTATGTGTACAGCAAAGTAAATGTCTGCAGAGCATCAGGTGGAGGTGCAACAGATGTGTGCCCCACTAAAGGGTAGCTTCTTGGAAGGGGTTTTTCAGAGGTGACTTACAGACAAACTCGCCAACAGGGGCTTCAAGAAGGGAGAAATCACCATGGAAATCTAAGGAAATACTGCTTCTTGTCTTCCACAGCACTTGGCTTAGAGTGGTAAATGTTCCAGTCCTTTTCCTAGGCCAGGCCAAGCACCTGGTGCCCAAATGTGCCTCTGCAGAGGAGCTCACATCAGGTCTTTGGGGATACCGTGCAGTGGGTTAGAGCAGGTGGCATACCGGGGTTTGCAGGAAGAGAGCTGGGACTGGAAATGGGACCCTCGTGAAAGATTTCAATTTCCAAGGGGCTCAGTTCTTTCC
>NW_010522841.1:24934-56541 GCF_000687285.1 Phaethon lepturus
AAATATGAAGAAAAAAAAAAATAGTTCTACATAACTTTGAGAGGTTTGGGATAATTAATAATTCATTTCAATAGCCAGTTTAGACTGATGAAAACCTTCTGCCTGCATCAGTGAGCGTCCTGAGCCTAATGCAAGCCTGGAGATAGCACAAAGGATACAACAGGACACAAATACTTTTCCAGCCCGTGCAAGTGATTGCATTTGTCACAGACACAGCTCAGGACTGTTGAAAGAAGGATGGTCAGCCCAAGCCTTCTGCGTGCAGGCAGGAAGAGAGGGTAAACAACTGGAGCAGGGATGCTGCAGTGGTTTTGTCCCTTGCAGACATTTCAAGAGTGCTTCATACTCCATGGTAGTTGGTGTCACTTTTGAGAGGCATAAATGAAGGAATTTGCCTTCGTTGTGCTATGCAAATCGGCGTGGCTCGAGTCTGCAAGGCGGCAAAATTGTTTTTACTGGAAAGAAAATATTCCCAAGCTGCTGGAGAGGAAGTGAGGGGAAACCAGCCCACCAGTAGGTCTTTATCACCTAGTAATGGAGATTTTGTTAGGCACTATGAGGAGCAGGGGTGGCCTCCCTGGCTGAGCAGAGGTATGGGAATGAGCCAAGGATGAGCAGCGTGAGGAGCCCCACTGAAATGACCTGCTCAACCTGAGGATGGAGCAGTGCCCCCCTGCCCTTGTGATCCCCCTTATGTTTGCTGTGCTCAGTGCCTCTAAAATGCCGATCTTTCCAGCATCTGCTTTTGTATTTGCAGAACATCATCAAGAAAGTGATCGGACAAAAATTTGTGTACAAGTTTGTCTCCTTTCCTGAGATTTTAAAAATGGATCCACATGCTGTGGAAATCAGCAGAGAGAGCCTTTTGCTGCAGGACAGCGACTGTAAGATGCCTTCTGAGGGCAGGGATCAGCACAAGCACAGCTTGTCAGCACTGAAAAGCACAAGCCGTAATGAATATATCCACTCTGGCCTGTACTCCTCTTTCACTATCAACTCTCTGCAGAACCAGCCAGACCCGTACAAGCCAATCAAAACAGAAAAACTGGAGGAGAAGTCAGAAGGAAACATACCAGTCGAAGAAGTTCGGACTGTTATAAGATTTGTGACAAACAAAACAGACAAACAAGTTATGAGGCCCATGGTGTCATTGCCTTCCACTTCCGAAACCGCAGCTGCCTCTGCTTTTCTCAGCTCATCAGTATCAGCTAAAATATCTTCCTTAATGCTACCCAACAGTGCCAGCATTTCACCTCCATCGTCATCTTCCTCCAGGTCGCCATCTCTGTCTCCCACCTCACCCCTCCCTGTAGAACACAGGAGCCTCTTCCTTGAGTCCAGTTGCCATGACTCAGATTCCCTTGAGCCTCTGAACCTCTCCTCAGGCTCCAAGGCAAAATCTCCATCTCTTCCCCCAAAGGCTAAAAAACCCAAAGGCTTGGAAATCTCTGCCCCACCTATGGTCCTCTCCAGCACCGACATTGGTTCCATCGCCCTTAACAGCCCCGCGCTTCCTTCAGGATCCCTGACTCCAGCTTTCTTCACTGCACAGGTAAGACCTGCCTGTCTCCTGTACCCTTGCTTTAGCCAGGTATTACCTCTGTGTGGCCAAGAGTGTTAGCTCTACGGGTCTGTCATCATCTGATGAAAAAAAATTCCCAACACATGGGGAAGAGGGAAACATAGCAGAGGTCTGAACAAAAGGTGGAAAGTAAGTTCCTCCTGGGGCTTCTACATGAGCGTGGGAAAAGCCATCGCAGTTCACAGACTGCACAGAAGGACGAGATGGGCAGCCGTTAGTTAACAAGAGTGAATCACTTATCAGTTCAAAACAGCAGCCAGGTCTAGAAAACAAGCAGAAAAAAGCCAAGAAGGAAAACACAGGGGTTTTGTAGGTCACAACTTGAGCATGCATATTGTGGGATGCTTGGTTAGATTTCTCTACTAGATGTTGTATCCATTCAAAAAGTGTGACCTTTCCATTAGTATTTGAATATGGAGCAAATTAATTAGTTTTTAAGACAAGACTCTTAAGCCAGTTTCAACTTCCAAAGTTTTACAGATCCACAGAGTACTTGCCAGAGCTTCCTTTCAGCAGACACCTACTGTATAAGCAGTAGGTTATTTTGTCTTTTTAATCACGTATTTGTGGTAACATCAATGGCAAGTTCTCAGTTTCAAGCAAGTCTATGAAAAAAAATCTAGCAGTTCAGAGGAGAAGAGGAAAAATCACATAGATAATGACCTGGTGTGTTCATTGGTGAGTTTTGTCTTATGCTACCACTGCAAAATCAGACGAAAAAATGCAAAAGTAAAATTATCCTGGTGGGGAACATCCCCTAACGTCCTTCCCTCCACCTAAGAGTTGATGCAAATACTAGCATTGAATGAAACAAACTGAACAGTAAATGAATACACAAAAGCATGTGCTACAAGTGCTCATTTACTCGGGGCTGTATCCAGAATGCCCTTCCCTCTTCCCCGTTCCAAGAGGTTTCGCGCGGACGATGCCTGTCAGGGGTGTCCGAGCTGGCCGCGGGCGGCGTCGTGTGCCTGCACGGCACGCAGGCATGGCAGAGGTGAGCGTCGGCGAGTGCCCTGGGCCAGCGCAGCGCTTGCTCTCGCTGAGCTCGTCAGCTGGCAGCAGGGGAGGTTCGTGCAAAATCATCGCAGTTCAGACACACCGGTCGGCCACTGAGGTACGGGGTTGTGTCGCGAAGGAAGAGGATTTTGTAGGCCGTTATCTGTCACTTTTGACATTGTAAAGCCTTTAAGTGAAATTATGTTTGGCAGGAAGAACAGAAGTGTGGCAAACCAAAATTGAGGTGCATTGACAGACTCATAACCTCTAACTGTGGTATAACCACAGTACGTATTTTGCTTGCAGGGAGCAAATCTGACAAATATGTCAGATGCCAACCAGACACAACGACAGCATGAGTTACTACAAGCTCGTTTTAATCTACTGCTGCCCCAAAACTCAGTATGAACAGAGATTTCTTTCCTCATTTTGTAATTATTTCTTTGAACACTTAATTTTCTCATTCTCTGTAAACTGATGTACTTATCTGAAAGACATTGGCAGGAATTAGGTGAATGATTGTGGCTCTCCTTTAGTAGGATGGCTAGCTAAGGCTGTGATGATTGTTATCCGACTTAATGCCATTACAAATCTTTTTTTACAGGTTGCCCTATCACAGAAGAGGCAGATGGCACCCATGTAGGGTAGTCCCTGGGTCCATTTATTTAAACTCTTGGCTATACAGCAACATAGCTTTTTTCCTCTTTTTTAGCCTTCTATTTCCAGCGTGGATAAGAAGCACCCTGCATCCTAAATACTTGACCTAATGAATATAAATTAAAACCTATACGATAACAGTGTTCAGGTAACTAAAACCACAATGCAAAATAACTAAAGCCATAATTTAGGCTGGAAATCTGCATTTCATCCCATTCTCCTAGGCAGAATGTGCACCGTATCTCAAATGATCTCTGATTTGTCAGGTCCGAGTGGTAGACACACACTCCCATGGAGCAGGTGCAGAACAGGATGTCAGACACTGGTTCCTGCTCCAAGAGTGATGCAGGTTCAGGGAGGGTCCTGCTGCCTGAGAGGTATTTCAGACAGCTTTACATCCTACCTGGCGGTCACAAGCAATACCCTCAGGTGGAGCCCTGTGAAAGGGCATGTGATACGCAGAACCCGTTTCAGTACAGAAAAAACGGGTTTGAAGATGTCACTGTATACAGTACCGTTCTTTGGTAGAGAAATGCCAGCTTTCCATTTGGTTAGCTTCAAAGAGAGAGATTTAGATTTTGTTCAGTACTTGCTTCTTTTACAAATTACTTATGCTTGTTATTTTTGTTGGCTCTCCCTTGGCCAGTGGGGATATATGATTTGACTCATTCTTTTTTCTTCTAACTAACTTTAGCATTTGCAACATTTACAACATGCTGTTTTCTTATGGACATAGTAGCGTGCCAGCAGCCAGCATGTGCGTGGTCTGTATTGTATCCACATACACCATCCAGGCTCCAGCACGTGCCTAATGACCTGGGAAGTAATGGACGTGTGGCAGCACTTGTCCGTTATCTGACAGCTAGAAGTGACAAGAAAGGTTGTACTTAATGTTCTTTGTCAGAGAAGTCGGGAGCCATGAGCATTGTTGGTTAGTGTAATCCTCTCTGTGCAATGAATTATTTCTATTTAAACTGTTCCTGTGCTTAGGTTATAATGGCGTTTTTTAAGTAGGAACTTCCCACTGGATTCCACAGATGTACAGCTGCATGAGGGCAGAAAATGAAGTGACACATCAATTTCCGCACGTAATTTAAGGATAGCCTGTGCTGTGGTGGTGTTCACGCTTACGTTTCCTCTGGTGGTTTTGATGCTTGGCTGATGGCGATACCGAGAACAAGCCTGGGAGGTCCTGTGCTCTTTTTGCATTAAATATTAACAGATTTGGAGGCTTGCTTTGGCTGGCTCTTGGCTCGGGCAGAACTTGCAGGCGTTCGTGCTCTGAACATCGGAGGATGTGAGCTTTTGCTTAGCGCTGTTGGTAAGCATGTTAACATGGTTCCGGAGATGAATGGAGGACAGCTCAGTTTCAAATCTCCTCTCGCTTTGAAGACTTGTTCTGCCTGTATCTAGCTAGGAATAAAACACCTCCAAGTTTCTTTATTATTTTCAAAAGACCCTCACAAGAACTGCATTTTCAGTTCTGGATATCTGCAGCTTCTTAGAGAAAAAATAAAGCAGCGTGGCATAGCTCAGTGGAGTTCTTTGTACAGTTGGCACGATACTGTGTCCTTACTCAACTGCTGTTGGGTCTTGCTGTTTACATCTTTGGTTGTAAGGTTAGTAGGCTCCTCTGTAAGTAGATCTCTCAGTATTTATCCTGACCTAATTAGGTGTGTTCTTTGTCAGTCTTGTAAATCCCTGTCAAGAGCCTTCTGTCCATGGAGCATCAGCTTGTAGCAGAGGACAGGAAAGGCACTCTCACTGGTGCTGCCATTTTCCTGCCCTGTGAAAGCACCATGGTCCTGGGAAGAGGTTGTTGGTGAAGGAGCCCATTCACAAGTGCTTGCTTGTCAGGTATTTTTTCTGAGGTATCTTGACAAGAGCTGTCACTTGATCAGCTCAAGACAGAAATTTTCTCCTCACCAGGCCTCCACCTTCTCTTTGCCTCTTTTGATGTCATCCAGATATATCCAAACCCTGACGCCCTTGGTACTCCTGTGACTGCCATTCCTGCTGTTTTACTGCATGAACACCACTCTCGCAGTTCTGCCAGTGCACAGCAGTACCCCCCTGCAGCTCATGCTACAACAGCTGCCAGATTGTTCACCCCTTGGCTGGGAAACCTTCTATTCCAAATTCCAGCTTTTCAGTCCATCAAACCCAAGCTTCATCCTCCCTTTTCAAGCCTCTTCACAGCCTTCCTCTCCTCCCCATTCTCCTGCTTTCCCAACATAAGCAGCCTTTAGACTTTACTGGGGTTTCTTCCATGGTGTTTGGTATTTCTGATCTACCCTCTTCTGCACAAGGGAGATGGCAGTGTCCTTTCCCTTTGCATTTCTCCATGAACCTCACTTCTTTTGAGATTCCTTAGAGAAATCAGCCCCTTCAAGAGCAGCCAAGATCTTTGTATTGAACAGCCTTTCAGACACCATGGGACAGAATCACGGGGAGGACCTTAATGTTCGCTGCTAATTGTCTTTCCCATCTCTTCTGCTGATGTTAAAATTAATTGTTTGACCTGGTTGTGTACTCCAGTGCAAGCACGTCAGAGCAGGTCTCTATTCCTGTGTGTTTGCACAGAGCCTCCAACACCGCAGCCGATCCCTCAGGCACTGCTTTGCAAATAACAAGTCCATCATATTTGAAAATCCGCATGACCCGTGATACCTGCCTTTCTGAGCCTGCCCACCGCAGAGTCCTAACAAAGGCTTGTGACAGCCTGTGGTGTAAGCACTTGTTAACTGGGAGCCCCAGTTGCAATTGTATGTGGGACGTAGAGTTTACATTTCTGGCCTGGTGGGAGGCTAGCAGGTACCAGAATGCATGATGTGCCGGTTATTAGGCGAAGATACTCCCTATCTTCTTTCTTTCTTTTTTTCTTTTTCTTTTTCTTTTTCTTTCTTTCTTTCTTTCTTTCTTTCTTTCTTTCTTTCTTTCTTTCTTATCTATCTATCTATCTATCTATCTATCTATCTATCTATCTATCTATCTTCTCTTTACATCTTCTAAACTCTGGACAGAGTTCAGAGTTCGGTAGAGCACTGAGGCACTTGTCCTAACACAGAGAAACAAGTACTTACTTGCCAAGTGTGCACTCAAATTCTGTTAAGTGCTTTGCTAAATGAGACTGATTTTGATAATTGGTATCAAGATTATTAGTGAGATTAACTCATTATGCCAAATACTTTGTTCAAAACTGTCACACCACTTTCATGTTCTTTTTTGGAAAGAGAAAAGTTACTCTGGATAACAATTCATGTGACTCTTCCTTTGAATGGAGATTTGCATGTGCTTTAGCTCTGCCTCCCCTCCAGTCGTGCTTTGGAAGTGCTGAGAGCATTCCCAGCTCTGCTTGTGCGCCATGGCACTGGAAGGAGCCACCTCCGAGCTGCGCAAAGCCTTGGATTCTTAGTTCTTGCCATTTTGGTTCTTTTGAAACAATTAGCTGTGCTCTCTGCAGTCCCTCTGGGCACCTAACCCCTCCGCTTGCCTCTCGCTGCGTCAGCCCCTGCACTGCCAGTTTCTTGAATCTTCTTCCATTTTGAACAGGCGCCATCAGAGGAGCAAACTTCAAAGGCCAGCAGTGGCTCTTTTGGCTCCACACGCAATTGCATTAATGCTTCAAAAGCCGCAGTCAGTTCAAGCAATTGCTGCCCTTCAAAAGGTAAAAAAATCATTCTGAAGGAGACGAGGCTGTGTTTACAGACATCAGGGCACGCGTGTTATTTTATACGGTCGCATGAACGTGGTTTATATGAACAGTTACTGGGCTTCTCCTTAAGCGAATCGTAATAGAAACGAAATCAGTTTGCATATGAAGGAATATTAAATGTGCAGGTACCCAGTACCGACCGCCGCGGAAGCAGGACGCCGGGCTGGATGGCAGTTGCTGCTGGCCGGTACGCTCAACGTGCTGTATGCCTGACGTCACTGGGAAAAGGGGCCAGTAGGTGAAGTGTAAGCATTCAGGGGTCGTGACTACTGTACGAAGCTGTAACTCCTGAAGCATGCATCATAGGGTGTTTTTCTGTCTTGCAGACCCCAAATGGATTATTGCTGACCCCAAGCCCGCTGCTGTCTAGCATTCATTTCTGGAGCAGCCTCAGTCCTGTTGCTCCTCTGAGTCCTGCCAGGCTGCAGGGACCAAACACTCTGTTCCAGGTAGGTCTTTTCAGTGCACAAGTTTCATTTCTGAAAGCGTGTATGTGGAAGAGACATCAGGGGAACATCTCCTCACGTCAGTCTGGAGCTTCTCAAATAGTTTGAGACAATATGGCTGTTAATTGGCGTTTTTAAAGAGAGGCCTATTTATTTGTACCCTCTTTAAACCCTTGGCAGCACAGTCAGAACCTACGGGGCAGTGTCTGCTGCAGCAAGCACATATATACTGTACGAAGGAAACAGAAATAAATGCTGGACTCCAGTAAGAGTAGGTAACTGAGCCCTCAGAGCTTCAGGAAAAGAGTGCAGACCATTCAGGGACCAGCCAGGAGAGTGGTGGAACATAGACTCTGGGAAAACCAAGACCAGTCTGGGTCTCACACAGTAAGGTGGGTGTAGGTTTATCCTTCTGTCCTAATGAGCCACTTCTCACTCAGAAAGATAGGGCATAGCTGTATTTACAATAAGGGCACTCTGAACCTGAAGGCTCCATTTCCAGTTCTCCTGCAAATTATCCACGTGTTGTCAGCCAAGTTACTTCATACCTCTGAGCATGACCTCTCCGTATATCACAGGAGAAAGGCAGCATTGTCCCCTCTCTGTCATCGGTACTGGGAGAATAAAAATCTCAAAGTTTTTTAGAGATGTGGTAAATAAGTTGTTAAGTAAACAGTGATGGCCACAGTACTCAGCTGCAGCATTGGCTCAAGGCTTAGGAAGAGGATGGTATTAGCAGCTCCAGCTGTAGATGCTGCAAAACAGCTGATTCAGTAAGTCACAGAAGAAATTATGCTGATCAGCTGATGGGCAAGAAGCACAAGAAGCTGATGGCCACCTGAGCAGCTGAAGAATGCAGGGACATCCTGGAATGATGTTGACGTGATGATCTTAAAGGTCTTTTCCAACCTTAATGATTCTGTGAATGAACTCCCCGGCTGCTGTGATGGGCCAGCACTAAAACAGGAGGGGGCTGCTGCTAGACAGGGACCCTGGGTTAATCTCTGAACATTCAGGGAGACTGAATGGCCAACTGCAGGGCTGGGCCTTAGCTCAAGTGTTCTGCTCCGGTATGATCCTCACTGGGGCAGAAAGTCCTTCTACCTCCCATGGGACAGCTTGAGCATGGAGCCCTCAGGCTCCTTATTTGTGTTTCAGATAAACTCGTTTATCCCTATTGGACTTCAGTTTTGCACATGTGGTTAGAACCAGCCAGACATTGCATCTGAGGGGAGTGTCTGAGCCATGGCCTGGAATGAGCTTGTACAGACACACGCTGGCCATCCCCCACGGGAACGGAAAGTGAAGCGTGGCCTTGGCTCTCCCCTTCCAAGAGACCCAAAGGGCCTTCTATAAATGGCATGGATTCAGGCAAAGGCCACAATGACAACTCCGTAGAGCACAAAGCTTTATCTTAACAGCCAAATGGGAAGTGACAACCGCAGCTGAAGCCTAGCCAACCCCACCGAGAGCTGCTGGGTCGGGCCGTGTAGGCGTCGGGGCAGAGCTCTCCCCGGGCTGCCTGCACACCACGCTCCACGCATCTAGTCAGGGTACGGAGGCAAGAGCTGGAGATGCTTCACAAGGTGCTTTTGCTTTCACCTTGGTGAACGGTTGAGAGACCATTTGGTCACTGTTGAAGGAGTCAAAATCTTGCCAGCAGCCAGAGGCTGGGGGGGGACACTTGCCTGCTGGCGCCCATGGAGGAGAGATCAGGCTCCCGTCTTGCCTTTTCTTTCAGGTGTGCGCTGCTTTTCACAATAGCACTATGCTGGGCACCGCCTACAGTTCTACTAGTATTTGTGTAAGTACAGGGACCAGGATGGGATCCATCCACGGCCACGGTCCAGCTAAGCCCAGGACAAGCCTAGGGGAAAGTACGGTCCTTCCCTTAATGAACCGGGAGGAGCCTGTTCTGGCACTGCTGGACACAACTACGTGCACACTCCCTCACAGAGCACGTAGATGCTTATTAACTGGTACAAACTCCTCCTTCAATGCTTGTAAGGTAAAAGCAACTCCCATACACCTATGCCTATACACCCTTACAGCCTGCGTAGGGCATCACTGAAATCTGAAGTCTCCTTCCACACAATTTACCTTGATATATTGACCTACCTGGAAAGTCTTCCCTTTGAAGTGGTACTGCTGTGTAATTAAACTTACTTTGGTGTTTCGTCATTGAAATTACCACATAACTGGAACAGTGAGAGGCTTCCACAGAACTGGTTAATTCAAGAAAATGCAGCCAAACTCAAGGACTACCAACTTCGCTTGAATTAAGTGCCAATTAAATTAAGCGCATTTTTTTTTTGTCACTACTGTATAGACGGTAGCACTGAGAGGGCGTAGTCAAGTCCCAGATCCCCACTGTATGCACGTGTATGAATAAACAAAGAGCATCATCCTAGCCCTGGGGGCTACAGAGACAACGGGAAGAAGAACAAGAGAGCTGGGCTGGAGTGAAGTCCAGGGGAAGGATGAAATAGTGACATAAGCATTGTTTGCATCTCGGGCCGTAGTGCCAGCATGCCACCCCCCCAACAGACACCAAAGATCACACAACCTTTTTGTTAGCTTTAGAAATCCCATGGAACACAGCACAATTTACATGTCTCACTTCAGAAATCTAGACTAGAAAAGCAAGAGCTTGTAATCAAGTTCTGTATTTTAATGACTCTTGGAAGAAGTGAAGGAAGCATTTCCTGAGGTCTGGTTTGGTTAAAATAGAGGTGTCAGCCCGTCCTGGCCACAGCAGGAGCGTGGTGCCAGCCCCCCGCAGCAGGCTGCTGAGCCTGTGCTGCTCGGCGTGATTTTCAGCTGAACATTGGAAGATAGAGATCATTAACTAACATCTCAGTGGAAGAGTAATCCTCTTACAAGCAGATTATATGCACGTGTAGAGGTTGATTACACCACAGTTGGCTGTTGAAGGACTGATCTGATAAGGGGTAAAAATACATCAGACCCTTGAAGTTGGGATCTCTGTTATTCAGCTTTGTCTCTCTGAAGCCAACAGAAACCGAGTGCGGAGCTTGGGGAACTGGGCCCCGAGGCCAGATCCGTATCTACCACTGGGCTAATTCCCACCTCATGCTGCAGCAAGTTTATTCCACCTACTTGCTTTGCTTTTTCTCAGGTCAGATGTTAAGAACTAGTCAATACACGTCACTGCAGGCAGGTTCCAGTCAGGATGCTGTCATGAACTAGAAATATATGGTTTACATACGGAACTAGTATTTTTTGCACAGTATTTCAGAAGTAGGAGGTTAATACTAAATTGCAAGATATTCTGCTTCACATACTAAATGATCCAGCACAGCTAGTGTACAGTTTCTTACTGAATACGGAGAGAAACTGTGATTACTCAAGAGTAATTTGCCCCATGTTTTGTATTCACAATAGTACTGTTTCTGCCCTAAAACTAGATCTCAGCTTTCACTTTCGCAGAGCTCTTTTCTGCTTTGCTTTTATGCAGGGCAGATGAAAAACATGGATGCTAATTAGTATTTTGTGGATTGAAAAACATTTTTGGAAGCAGAATGGATGGCAAGTGTTGCTCTATAGTATTCACTTTCCCAGAGTGAGGGTAGTTGTGTTGTTATGTGAACTTTTATATAAAATATAGCCAATAATAGATTTATACCTCCCTGTACGTTTACAAAATATTCAGGTTTCCTCCTCTATTTTACATTCCCAATGGCTGATGCAGGCACTTGGTATAGATCTTCCTGTATAGAAATGACGAGTCTTGAAACCATCTGGAGTCAGTTGCTAATGCTAAATGCATGTGCTTCTGGGCTGAATGCTTTGAGATAAAGAGTAATTTTTACCTTTTGGCCTCTTACAGTTTCCAACTCTGCTAAATGGTCACATACCAGTGCCACTCCCCAGTCTGGATGGAGCCTCTTCTCCAGTACTGCTTTCTCCAAACGCTCAGAAATCCTGATGATGCCTCATCACGCCAAGGACTTATTGGTGGATTTAACACTTCATTCCTATGGGCTAGTTTTTTCCTGTGTCATGAGAAGGACATTGTGAAACCCTCTATTACTTTGGTTTGCACTTTTCATTACATGGATAATCTACTTTTATTATGTTAGCATTTTTAAACAGTGTTTATATATAAAATATATATATAAATCTGTTTTGCATTAAATGAATTATAATTTTTTTATATCATAGCTCTCAAGTGTTGAACACTTCTGTTGTTGATGAAGTACTTTTCTTAATGGATGGCAGCAATGTATCTAATAAGGATGTGAAGCTTCTTTTTAATCCCTTTTTCTGCATATTATGCATTGTGCTTGGGTAAACTATAACCGGCTGTGCCTTCTTTTGCATAATGTCATGTAAATGATTTATATATTTTCTAGTATTAAGATAAAAAGTTGAAAGACAAAACTAGTATTGAACAGCCCTATGGTAGTATTTCAGTATTTTCTCCACGGATAGGCCATATGATGCAGTGTATTCATGTAACTTTGTATTAAGTGCTTTCAAATTGTATAAAAATAGCCTTATAATTTTTCTTTGCTGAAGTGAAAAAGGTAATCAAGGTTACAGTCAGGAGAGGCATTTAGGAGTAACAAAGCCACATTTACACATTTATGCCCAAGTTCTTCCGTGGAGTTGCAACAGGAAGGAACTGAGACATTTCCAGCATTTGAGAAGACTTCTGTAGAAAAGGAGACGTTGCTCAGAATTTATTTGGCATATACTTCTTACGATCTGTCAACATTACAGCTGGAAAGCCTGCAACTATCTCTGTCCTCCCAGGGAACGAGCATCATTCGCGATAGAGGATTTCCAGGTGCTTTGTTCAGTCGTGCCAAGTGCCTTCTACTATTTCCCTGGAAAGATTATTGTAGCTACTAAGGCTCAGAAGGTCGCATTTCCCCCTCCCACAAAGCTGGAAAAGTTACAGGACTCTAAATTAATGCCTGGTGCTTGTAAAGAGGCATACTGTACATGTGGGATGTTTATGTATAAACATTTGAATTCTGGATTAAAAAACAGCACTGTGTTACTATATACTTGCAAAGTGAACTTACTGGGTATGTCCTTTACCTTGAGGTGATGGTTTAGTCATCTAAATGTCAGGTTAGGATTAGGCTAGACTCCCTGGCACCACAGATTCTAATCGTGGCAGGGCTGATGCAAATCTTCAGTTTTCTGAGGTGGCTAAATTGGGTTGAATGCAGCTTTACCATGTAGGTTTTTCAGAGGAGACCTTCAAAAACCAAACCAAAACCAGAATCCTGTTGTCTACAGGTCATTAGAGCTTCTACTTTGCTTTCTGGCCAAGCGGCTGGTCAAAAGTCTGTTCTTTTTGAAATTTGTGCAGTGAGTTGTCTGCCGATTTTCTGTTTGGATGAATTTCAGTGATGATGTGTGTAGTTAATTGTAAAGTGCTTTTGGATCCTTCAACCTGAAAGGTGCTAAATAAACATTTTATTAATGCAGTTCTGATGTTGAAAAGCCATTTTTTGGGCAGAGGTAGTCTGACAAAAGACAGCAGGAATTTTCCTCAGGCTCCTGCGTTGCACAACCAAAAATGACTCTTCAGTTTCACTCGCCGTAATGAACGGGACAAAAGCGCCCTGCCATATCTGTATGAAGTACCAGCGCTGATAAACAGAGCAAGTAGGTGCAAGGCACAAGGAAAAAGAATGAAACGCATGGGAAGTCATTTGCTGGATTCAGCATTTTAAGAGGTACCACCCCATGAGTCAAAACCAGAAGATGAACCTACGCAAAATTTGTGAGTGAAGGGGGAGACATTATACAAAGTAAAATCAGAATAGGCTGGAAGAAAAGGCAGCGTGTAAGTGATGGGATTGAGTAGTCTAGTGGAGATAAATCACAAGGGCTTGCAGATCAAATGTTTCTCTTTCAGTGGATTCCTCCTAGGTACACGGGGTATTTTTCAGTAGCTAAGCTGCAGAGGTGCAATTATTTACGCTCTAGAGCCAACTCTCGTCTCATTTTTAAATAACCTGTAACACCAACTTCGGTAGAGTCTCGCCTTGTGCATGCCAGTATAGCTAACGGGAGAACGAGGCACAGAGCTGAACTGTTTCTCACTATGGGTTTAAAACGTAAAGATAGAAAATATGGTCTTTGACTTAGCAAGAATTATGTAACACCACACTGCAAAAAACCAGATGAACACGAGAGGAGGGAGTGTGTGACAGAGAAAAAATTCTTAAAAGAAAAAGCATCCAGATTCTCATGATTCTGTTTCTTCCAAGGTTTTACTATTAATAAGGCTTTTAAAAGGCTCAACACCATGTCAACACACACCCCCACACCTCCCTCCCCCTTGAGTGACTTTCGCTTGCTTTTAAAGATAGCAGAAAATAGCAATTCTAAGAGGAAAAAAATTTCAATGTTTCAACAGATTACTGTAAAGGATCCGAGAAAATCCCAATAAAACTTAAGGGAAGACACCTAGAAAATGGAACGCAGAGTTGTCTTCTCATCTTTGAGAGAATAAAAACAGCAACGGAACACATCTGCTTTTGCTGGTTGATGTTGCAATTAAAAAAAAATAGGTTGTCAAACGGAAATCTGCCTTCCAAATTGGTCAATTTTGTAGAACAAGAATTCTTCCTACGGGCACAAAATGAAATACCTATACAAATAAAGTCCAGCCTCTCAAGGCTAACACTTACATAGAACACTAGATTATTATGCCTTGTGCTTCAAAGAAAATATTCTATTGGTAATTTTCTATTGAATTTTATTAACAGATACCTTTTTAAGTGTACAGAAAAATCAAATAAATGTTTGTAAAATAAATACTGTGAAAGCGTCAGTATTTCTGTGGCATCGAGAGCTCCAAGCCAACAATCCTGGGGAACAAAACTGGAGTTATTCTCTCTTCGGTATTCTTGGTAGCAATTGCAGTTTGATCCTACCCGAGGGACTTTTTTTAATATATTTCCACTTTGTTCATACTTCAGCAATACACAAAGTTTTTGATAGTATATAGGCTGGGTGCACAATTAGGCTATTTTTGGCTTACCTTTATATGTTGGTTTTGTGGGGTTTTTTTCCCCAGAAAAGCAAGTATCCACCAGTAGGGCCACAGCTACAGGGTAGCTTTGCCAAGAGGTTGCACACATCATCTGCCCTGGCACAGGTAAGTGGCTTCAGTTCTAAAGAAAACTTTCAAGGTGGGGAAAAGTGTGATGGGTGATAACCAACTACCAAAAAAGAAAGATTTGACACCTGTCCATTACGTCAACAAAGAACAATTTGTTTTGTCTGAATAAAACTAGTCTCATCAGACAGGCACTTGCCAATCTGGAAATACCTACCAAAGAAGTAATGAAGTGTCAACAAGATGACTGTTTAAAGGGGAGATGGTCATTTTAAAACAAACTAGAGCATTTAATTTTAACAGAACAAGTCTCTACATTACGAGACTGTGATCTTGTGCCTACAGGAAGCATCTTCAGAAGCCATCATGACCACCAAATTAATTCAGAAAAGGCACAGTAAGTACAGGTAGGCTTTTACGTAAGGGCATCGCTGTTCCCTTCTCATCTTAAGACTGTCTCTATATCCTGTAGGATAAACAAACACGGGTCACAAACACTTGGATTTAAGCGTACCTCCATGAAGGCAGCAGAAAACTGTTGAAATCCTTTTTAGCCCCGAACTGTAACTGCTCTTACCAATTAATACATGAGAGCTCTGCCTACACAGATGGAGTACAAACATATTTCTTGAGGGCACAGAGATTGACAGCATTAGTGAGGAGGAGTATACACTTATTTAAATGAAAAAAGGAGAATGAACCTCAGGCAAGGACTCCGGAGCAATCGGCATCATGGCCGGCCTCGGTGCGGGCCGGGAACTATTTGTAGAAAAGCATCCCAGACGAGAGGACTCTTGGATATGTTGGGGTTTTTTTTCTTGAAAGATTCCCATCAGTTCGTGTTCACTCCGCAAGAAGTGCGAACAGATAAACGTAACTTTAATTATTCCTAACATGGCTCCAGGCCAGCTGCTGCCTCCTGCAAATTAAGGAACAGGGAATGGAAGAGGAGGGGGAAGAAAAAACAGCCTTTGAAAAAACAAGCTCAGGGTGTGGAAGAGAGGAGCAGGCAGCGCTGACCCTGCCACGCGGGGCCTGGAGGGAGGTGGTCCGCAGGAGTGCGTTGGAGAGGGGATAGGGAAGAGCGTTCTCCCCCATTTGCAATACGCAGCCATGGCAATTCCATCAGCAAGAAGATCCCACTGCAACAAATGAAGGAACTTCACAGCCCTCGGGGGGGAAAACATGTTGCAAGGTATGGCATCTGGGCTGAACGAGACTCGTATTTCATTAGGGAGGACCATGAAAGCAATCTGCTCAGGCAGGCCTGCTTCTTAAGTGATTTTGGAGGCTGCAGCCAGGACAATAAATTAAGCAGTTATTTACAACAGTAAGTATGTGCACATGTGTGCATTCACAGTTTAAGCTGGCTCAAAAATTACAGAACTTAAATGAGTTAAGGGATTTTAGAAAACACGTGAAAATAATGGAAAACTGTAACATACACATTTTTCCACTGACATCAATCTCTTTCATTCAGTTAACGAGAGAGGCGAAGTACAGTCCAATGAAAAATCACACACAAAAGATTAAAAAAAAAAAATCTAGAATAGCTAAACTCTAGTCCCAGTTCTGACAACATGAATTTCCACTGTGGCCTAGAACAAGAGCGTGATTTCTGTGCAGCTAAAATCCACAGATGAAAAGGCTGTATGGCATAAATGACAAAGCCCACATACCTACTTGGCTTTTATGCTTTTCAAAATCATCCTACCTGTACAGCCAGAGCTTACTTTACAATGTACCAGTTCGCTAAACACTTCTTCAGTGCTTCCTTTATGTTTTACACTCTATACTTGTTATCCTGTCCATCTCTCAAATTGCTCTGACATGGATTTTGGCGAGATACATGGATGTTGCTCACCCACATACAGGCCAAACATTAAATCTCCAACAGCCCTGTCTCCGGAAAAAAAAATAAAAAATCTGTAAGAAGTAAGCATTCAAGTTCCTCCCCCAAATTAAGAAATTCATAGAAATGCTGCATTTGTTTCAAAGCCAAACTTTACTAAGGGAAAAAAAGGTATTGAAACGCGCTAACAAGGTGCACAAATTATTTCAACTCTGCCCATCAGTGATGGGACAAAATTATCAGATGCCTGTGACCACAGGTTGTCACAGACAAGGCAAGTTCTATTTTTTTCTCTGATGTCACTATGTGCTATAGTTGTGCATTTCCATACTCTAATTTGTTTGGACTTCTTTCAAGTCTGACCTTAATTCTGGGTATTTCCTGGGTTTATAATACTTAGCTTAGGGATATTTACAATATACCTTTCATATATTTTGTCCTCAATAACCAAATGTATTCTTAACCTTAATTCCATCTTAACGTTGCAAAACAGAAACAATGTACCTTTATTACATTGAAAAAACTCATGTGCAAACAACAAGCAAGCAGCCCAAAGAATGCTACCTTGCAGTTTTTCAAATGATTTGCAAATACAAAGCATGTTGCTTCTTTAATAATTGTTTATTTTAACTTTTATTGCCCAATTCAGGGATACACTCTGGCTACTTAACGCTGTGGTAAAGCAGCACAAAAATAACAGAGCTGTGTTGAGATGCACGTTCTGCTGGAGCGTTGCTGAGCAGCGGCTTTGCCCCCTCCATCTCCCACTCTGTCCTGTCAATCCCCATCCCCACCCACCCTGCTCCCCTCCAACCTTCACCTGCCTGTGCGCACTACGTCATCACTACCTGCCTCTTTCGCGGGCTTCAAGCCCACCTGATTCCTACACGCACCTAGACACACACCTTGGCCTTCCTACCCGGGGTTGGTGGGATACACCGGGTATCTTCTAAAATAATTATCGGCAACAACTTGCAGGCCATTTCTTATTAACTGATCACTCATCTTCAAAGGTTGTCATACCAAATCTTGAAAGCTATCCATTTTTAGGGACTATCTGCTTGGTTTTTGTCACGGTTGAGGTCTTCTCCCGCAAAGGCCAACAGTCCCTACAGTTCTCAGTGACTGTGAAACCAAGTCCGTAGTGCCTGAATGTCGTCAGACAGGAGGCAGAACACTGAATTGCACGAAAAGGATGTCAGAGAAATGCCCAGCGACTTCAGACTCACTGACTACTGCCCCACACGGCAGCTGCCACAGAACTGTCTCTGCTGATGCAAGAATTGCAATTATAGGCAATTAAAAAAACCCCAAACAACTGGCTTGATGACAGATGCCAAGTTTCTTAAGAAATACATTCTTTAAAGCTACCTCCTAATGAAGCAAACTGATTCATCTGCAGGTCTTTAGAAAAAAATCTCTTCATACACAGAGTGCTTTAATTTTATGGAAGATCTTTTAATCTGTAACAAAAAAGCTGAATTCCTACTTAAAATGGAAACCTCCTTTTGTTAGCTGCAGCTGATGACCTTTCTAAATTTGTTAATGCACTTCGTTTTACCAGTTAAACCTAAGTCCTTTACTCATTAGTGTCCCATTATTACTTTTATGACCTATAAAATATTACTGTTCTAGAAACACTACATCCCATGCTTATCCACAGTGAACATGTACTCTCTATCTTCACTACTTCTGTAAAAAAAGATGTTTTTCTGATACTTCTTTCTCCAACACCATCACATCTACAACATACTTCCTACAAAGTTAATCAGTATAAAATCTAGATCAGATCCATAGCAACTATAAAAAAATATATAAAACTATTTCAGGACAAAGGTTTTTCGTCAGTGCCAAATCTGCCTCTGACACACACGTAACTCTCCCGCTAGTGTCAGTGGGAGGCCCACGCTTGTATCTGAGACACATATTACTCTCTTACATCTGGGAAAGACTTCTGATACTGTGTGACATGCAGGACTTGCTTGCTAACAAGTAGACTATGGACCATGTTTACAATAAGATCCTGAACGGCCTCAGTCACGGATGAGTCACGTGAGTTCATGAGTTCACTGCCACTATTTCTGCGTTGCACGAATTATTAAGTGTCCAAAGTTAAAACTGATGACTCTCACAACAGACAGATCTAGCTAAACATTTCCAACAACACCCCAAGAACCGCAAGGTTCACTTAGTCTGTATTTTTAACAACACAGGGCCTTTGTTATCATAAATTTCAAAACAAAACCAAAGAATTCCACATAATATTTATACTTTCAAAAGTACAATATTAATACAGGTCGGTCAGTTAGAAATAACAGCAGTTTGTTAGGTCTACAAGATTTAACGTAAAACCGGTTTACAAATGCTGAAAAGCAGTAGTGGTCCAATAGTCACCATTACACATGAACTTCTCTCTTCCAGAAAATAAAAAAACCCAACCAATTCAAATTTACCAGTATCAATGAAATATTAATAAAACACCCCCAAACATGCCACAATCACTATTCACAAATAAAGTTAAAATGAAATATACAAAAATTCACTTAATACTGTTAAATAACAATAAACTACAAGATTTCCTGAACAGAAATGGTAGGACCCCTGAATGTTTTACAGTGAACGTCAGGAAAAATTAAGTTACCTATGACTATTTTCATGATATACCAGCCAAAGATTTACATGACCATTTCAAAATATACCAATAAAGATTTACAGTCTCTTTAAGATGCACTAAACAAATAAGTTCATAAAGGTGAACACAAATGCTTAAAAATACTGTAACCATCACCAAGGGTGTACTTATGATACTCACTGAGATGCATAAGCGTAGTAGTAACATGTTTACTATCTCTGGTAAACAGATAACAACTAAGATCTGAAAAACTCTCTAAGTTCCCACTGTAAAAGCTCTGTAGTATAGTGAGTTCTTATCAAGTACAAACTTGCATCTTTCCAGTTGATTTCAAGTGAATAATGCACAAATGGGAGAGCAACAAGGTGGGAAAAGTGTGACATTATTCCCATGTTCTTGTAATTAGTTGTCTCGCTCCTCTGTAATGAGAAGACTCGCAATTTCAAAAGTAAGCCAGGGTCCAAGGTATATGAATCCTCTGTTTACTAGTAGTTTGTATTTCTAAGTTAAAAACAAGGTAAAAAAGTCATTGCTCCTGCAGGCCCCACATGCACAACAATGTGCAAATATCTTATGCTGGAGTAAGCCTGACAAAATTGATCATCCAGTCTCCATGCTCTAATTTATCAATAACTAACATAGGATCTGAGAGCAAGTAATAGTTACTGTTCACTTGTTTGAATCAACTTTCACACCATGTGCTTTTCAAAAACATAATATGCGTTTTAAGTTTTCAACTATTTCAACACATACTTCCAATGTTAAATAAGGAATTAAGTGCCATGAACTTAGAGCATTAAAGATGGTTCACCTATAGCCAAGCAAAGCTGTTTACATTCCAGGAAACACTGCAGTTTAAGAAATACAAAATAACCCCGCAGCAGTAGAACATTTTATGAAGAGAAACAGATGCATTCACATATTATAAAGCCATTGCAACTTCTTCAGGCATGGAACTGTTGTGTTAACTATACAGACAGTAGTTATTTAGCAGCAATGATTCCGCAATAAATAATGCACTGTGTTTCTCAGTCCTGCACAAAAATTGCAGCTACAGTTACATCAACAGCTGTAACCTACTGGCTCTAGTGGCAGAGGAGACCTTAAAACCAACTGTACAAAAAATTGTCACACTGTGACAACAAATATAAAAACATAATCTGCAGGTTGGAAATAAAAAGACTCCACTGTGAAGAGGACAGTGTAGACAAACTGCGATTCCAAGTCCACCAACAGAGAGCACTGCCTTCAGATCCGAGTCCTTGATTGACAGAATAGGCTTGGGCTTGACTCTGCATCGCCCACTTTAAAAAAGCATGCTCTGCCTTCTGTTCTTCCCATGTCCTACAACAGAACATGGACCATGGTAAGAAACCGAAGCTTTCACACAACAGAGTATTCTGTTGTTATCTACATCTCCTGTATTAACAAAGTATTTTTCAGTTCCGAATGTCTCTGGCACAGCATTCTGTTTGCAGATATGAGAAAATATTAAGCATTCCATACCTGTCTCTGGGTAAGTGGAATTTCGAAAGCCAGGGTCTTTTTGCAACTGAATCTCTTTTAGACTGAATATTGAAACACCTGGAATGTAACAAAGAAATTAATTCATATCCAAACATGACTATGCTTTATTGAACAAAGTTCTAATCTTAATTATACAGTTTAAATAAAAAAAAAGTTTCCTATTCCCAAATATTTGAGCCAGTATATACCAGACTTCTTTAATAGATTAGACTCGAGAGTTTTTCCTTAAGCAATGTACTTAGATTTAATGTACTATCTTAACAATACTCTGCTACTTTACAGCTCCTCTTACTTTCAGGCAAAGTGTGTATTCTTGTTCCAAGACTTCTGAAGTATGCATGTTTCATGGCCTCTTCCGCTGAAATTCTCTTCTTCGATTCATACTATTAACATAAACGGATACAAGTGTGTTTGTTTTCATTAAAAAACTCTCCGCATCAAGTGATTTCATCACAAGTTCTACTTGCTCATATTTCCCGCTAACTCACTAAGACAAATTTGTTTTCATTACTTTTCACACATGAAAATCTAACATATGTTACCTAAACCAGTATTACCAACATATAACAAGATTGCTAAAATAGTCAAAATAACTGCTGTAAACAGATGCAAGTCAAAAATATACTTAATCTTTATTTATAGGTGTAATAACGATTAGATGACAGACTTGTGTCTACATTATACTCTAATCTTAAATTGCAATGAAATGCTATTACATGAGATCACAAAAGTTTTCTAGTTCGATAGACTATGCTGCAGCGTTTTGCATAAAACAGAACTCCAGACAACACGGTCTCCAATCTGTGCTCAAATGTCTCCTGCTGGGGCATATGTGAACATTTGGACGAAGATGCAGATGTTCAAAAAGCTGCATACAAATAAGAACAAAGTCCTAACAAGGACTGCAAGCACCGTTCTGACACACTGTGTAATGAAATGAAGACCTGATGTAGAATTCAAATCACAGGCTGCAAAGCAGAGTAATTGCACTACTCCTTCTGTACTAAGAATTTTTAACACCGTGAAGTTACAGTGCTTCTGCATCCACTCAAAAACTTAACAGCTGGCCTTCCGTCTTGCTTCTGGCTCATTTTTAATACAGATCAAAAGATTAAACACACATACCACTTCACCTTTTGAATACACTTTGCAAGATTAAAGAGTAATATTACACCTTAGTAACTGCTTCTCTAGCAGTAAGCTAAGGTTATCGTTACAGAAAGTTAGTATTTGTATTTAAAAGTTCTGCTTTAATACTGTATTTCACAAAAGCTTTTTTTTTTCAGTGAATTGCTAACATAGAATCAATTCTACTTCTACCAGAAGCAGTAAGAGAATAAATCACCTCCAGCAAAAATTAAAAAATACAAAATTTAAACATCAGATTTAAAATTCTTACAGTACACGTGCTTCCTGAAACTGTCATTCCTCCCAAACCTGTCTTCCTCTACAGACTCTGCTGCATATTCCACTTTGAGGTTGATTTAACAGATACTATAGCTTCCAATACATTTTGTATATAATATAATAAAACTCTAAACTTGCACTTCTATAAAGTAAAGCCACAAAACATGTCTTACTTGAAGGAACTTCGCTATCAATTCAATTCCTTCTGTGTCTAGCCTAAAAATAAAAATATTTAAAAAAATAAAAACAGTTATTGAACTATATTTACAAAAGCAAAACTGCAAAGGAATTGACTTCATTAAATGATATCAAACCTGAAAATTGAATTTAAACATCGAAATGCTTCCACGCAAACAACTTTTCTGCATGTTAATGTGTATAAATAAAAGTACCAATATCTCAGAACAAGACTATTTTAAAAACACTGGGCACAGATAAATCCTGAACTTTGGATTGTGATTTACTAGGTTGACCTGGATCATTTATTTTAGCAAAAAAGCTTTTTTTTTTTTTTTTTTAAAGCCTAACACTACTCATTTGCTAGGACATAATGTTAGACTGTTTTCTTCAGAGTCGATAAAAAATGTGGTAGTCTTTGTTATAAAGTTTACTTATAATAACTGTGCAGACCCTTCAAATTCTTCACAATGGCTTTAGAATGATTTCAACAGAATGCTCAAGGAAACCTTGCCATTTTAACAATGGGTCTATTATACAACAGAAGAGAAGTCAGGTTATTTAGGAAGTGTTGTGTGAATACTCCTGCTATTGCAGGCATTATTAACTGGAGTTTATAGTTCTATAGGTCATTGTGGAGCTGTGGTACCTTGAATGATATTAGACAAAGTAATCACATAGTACCAGGATTATGCTTTGCATTACTATCTGCCCACAATAACACAACTGATATGTATTTTTACAGCACTCAGTAGCAGACCATACTTGGAAACACGTTCACATTTACAAGTATGCAAAGCCACAGGGATGCATATTTTCTATTAATAAAACACAAAGTACCTTGGCGCATGGTTGATGAGGGGTTGTGGTTTATACTTAGGAAAGTTGTAGTTTCTAAATTCATCACTGGAAGAAATGCCTGGCCATGTTTCTTGACATGGGGTTCCTGCATTTTAAAAAAGGCAACAAATTCAACTTAAAAAAATGTAAAGAAGCAACTTTGACATAAATAGGCATTTAATCCTGTATTTTAAGCAGGAAAGAAAAAAAAAAAATCAGTCAACGAGTATATGTTGTACAAACTCAGCTGTGCACTCAGCTCAATCATTTTTATCAAGAATATACTCATTCACCTTAATTACAATGCAATATAGAACAACACTGTTTATAGATAAAGATCTACAGTTCTTGTGGAAAAAGTGTTTAGAAGAACAAACATATAGCATTAACATTACTGCTAAAAGTATCCATTTACCCAGAAGTCTGAAAATTAAGTGCAGTTCATCTTCAACAGTTGAACCAGGAAAAAGAGGCCTTCCTGATGCCATTTCAAAAAATATGCATCCGACACCCCTTTATAAAAATGGAGAAAAAGATAAATCAGAAACAACCCAACAATTTAAGCTTTCAGCTCTTAAAGATTTCTGTAATTTCTTTTCCATTAAAACAAATTATTAAATTAGTTATTAGCCACATGCTATTAAAAATAGTTTTGAAAGTTATGTAGCAATAGAACTGTCAGACTGAACAAAACCTATGTCACAGCTATATTGTATCTGCTTTCTTCAGACGTCAAGTTTACCAATTGTATTGAAGTTTATAGTAAAATACCAAGTTATCATATCATTAGGAGAACGTTTGGTTTTTTCCTCTAACACTGTGAGCCTATTGCCTGCTTACTCTAAGCAGTAAAAACGTTCTCTGCATTTTCGGAGAAATAATAGCATATTCCCTGTCTGCCAATCCCTTCCCTAAAACTCTAACTCAGTTGTAGCCTTCAAAAATTCAAAGGATTAGTATTTGAATGCTACTACATTATAATAAAGAGTTGACTTTTTTTTTAACTTGACTGAGAACAAAATTTTAAATTAGACAAAGCTATACAAACCACATGTCAATTTGAGTTGAATACTCTGAAGATCCGAGGAGAACGTCAGGTGGTCTGTACCATAACGTGACAACTTCATTGGAATAGGTCTTTGTAGGAACAGACTTTGCTCTAGCCAATCCTTGATTAAAAAAAGAAAAAGTGGGTCGTGCAGTTTGATGAAATCTTTTTTTTGCACGGAATTGACAAAGATTTTTAAGAGCTAAATCAACCTTATCATACTTATTATAAATACCTTCCCAGTTATGTTCATTAAAAAGCCCTAATGAATACACAATTTCTACAACTTGTGATTTGCCTCTTAGTATTTACAGCAATCTCATGATCAGTATTTTTAAGCACAGAAGGTAAACAGAATAAAACCTAGAGTAATCCTATAAATTTCATTAAACCAACAAAGCATTAGATCAGTATGACACCTCCCACCATGTAAACCCTTCTGCACCATTTCCATTTGAGAATTACGTTGCAAGAGGCAGAGGGCTACAAATGAATAATAAAATGGTGGAACCAAACCAGATCACTGTTGGATCAGCAGGGGTTTTCCACCCTAACATTGTCAGTTTGTCAGCAGTATCTGACAGACCCTTTCTCTCGCCTGTCATGGTCACTCTGCTTTAGAGTGACTGTGGAGTGCTGGGAAAAGCAACTTGAGTTCCACTTTAAGGATTTGACTAAGTGTGAATTTCAAAGAAAGCTGTAAGACTACTTAAAAACCACAAGTCAAGCGACAGTATTGCCTACACACCTATTACTTTGATGACGAACATCCTGCAAAAGGTTGACTTTCATTTTCCATCTGAGAACACACAAATTCACTACAGACCCAATGCTCCCACCTTTCCTTTTTAAGGAAAGATGCCTCTTTTGCCGAGTGAAGAAAACATTTGTTACAGAATAATTTCAGGCCATACCAAAGTCTGCAAGTTTCAGTTCTCCTTTCTCATTAATTAGTAGATTTTGTGGCTTCAGATCACGATGTAATACCTTTCTCCTATGACAGTATGCCAAACCACGAAGAATCTGATATAAAAATAGCTACAAAAGAGAACATTTATATAAATTAGACTAAAAGTGTTAATCTACAGATTACACTACTAAAACAGCCCATTTGGGTGCTGCGGAGTTACGTTTCTGTATTGTAGACAGGACAAAAATACTTCTCAAAAAGTTACTTTTCCATATGAACACATTCCAAGCATCTTCATTATTGTTTACAGATTTAAAATCCCTTTATGCTAATGCACTGCTTTAACACAATACTTTGTAACAAATATTTTAAGAGCAATTTGTTCTGCTTAACTGAAGAGAACCACAAGCTGTTTAAGTAAGCTTTTACCAATGCTTTTCCCCACACTAATATCTTTAAAGGTAACTGTCTCTGACTATACTTAAGTTCCCTTCTGCCACAGAATCCCTTCTGAAAATGCAGCTCAGCATCCTTTCTATCCAACTGAGCCAGACTATGTAAAGAACATTTTGGCATGCTATTAGAAAAATACACTTGGATTCACAAGCTCATAAAACACAGAGAAATGGGGAAACGAGGGTTACTAAAGCAGCCCACCTGCCTCTGGCATTTATATCCATTCCCTCACCTTGACACACACAGAGGTTTATTTTAGTCCTTTGGAACAAGAAGCCAAGCAAGCAATTTCAGTCATGCATATTAATGCTGCACCACGTATATAGACACAGAAGTAGTAAGGGATGAGGAAAAGTTTAGCCAAGCAAGTTTATCGTATCAGTGCATTCAGAACTACTATTTTGCAGTTTCTTCAAGTATAAAGGGTCTGATCTTAAACATGGGACTTTTGGCATTTCCTGCACAACAGTCCTCAGCCAGTATAGATGATCAAATGTATAATGAAAAAATATACAGCATTACAGAAAGCAATGTTTACCAACCTGACAAATTCAGCATTTAATAGGACTTTTGAGAAGAAACACTAGAATGTTTTTATATAACCATTTTCTAACACATCAGTTTATTTTTGTACCAGGTGACACCACCAAATTCTTTTTCCTAAACTGGACAAATACACAGCAGGTGTAGTTTACATCCATCTGTTCTCAGTCTGCTTATGTGGGATTTATCTTTCTAGAAAAAAAGGAACTGGGATCGATTTTTTTCTTTCTTTTCTTTTTTGAGGAGCAGAATGAGAAGCAACCAGTTTTGTTCCATCTACTCGTGTCCATACTGTTGCAGGGGTAGTCAATCCCAAGTAATATTAACAGGACTGCTGTGGAAATCGATAGCCATCTCCAGCCTGCACTGGAACTGCAAGGATTAGTCAAGAAGGCAAGGCAGATTATGCTACAGAAATTGCGGATCTTCACCACAGTTGGCATGGATCCTTTTGGAAACACACAGGACGACATGTATTAGCTCAAAATTTTGTTTGAAACAGTAATGCCTGAAGAGATCACACACATCTTTATATTATGTATCTTCATTTTGTTAAAACTCGAAAAATTAAAACTAGCTGAGGAACGTGAGGTGAATGATGACAGGGAGGTCTCACAAATGTTAATAACAGCCCACCCCCCCGTTATTGTAATGTCAGCACCTACAGCTACTACTACAGTTAAGCAGCTGTTCTGATTTCCCAGTGCCAAAGGTACTGACCGTATA
Organism: Phaethon lepturus; assembly: GCF_000687285.1. Lineage (NCBI taxonomy): Eukaryota > Metazoa > Chordata > Aves > Phaethontiformes > Phaethontidae > Phaethon > Phaethon lepturus. Next base: position 51,560 of record NW_010522841.1, read on the forward strand.
AATCTGCTCTTAGGCCATAGCTTAAACCACAGGCAAACAACGAAAAACAGTTCCTCTGCTTAGCTTGGATTACCACAAGCAGATTCTGCTTGTTCTCTAACTGCACTTATTACAGGAGTCAGCTTACCACTTACAGCTTTTCTTTATTTTTTTTTAAGCTCAAAGCACTAACTATTAACTTGTAGTTAATTGAAAACACAAGCGTAATTATGTTTTTTGTTGTCTCTCTGAAATAGATACAGATTAAAGAATTTCCTTTTACGGACTCTCAAAGGAAGCAAAAGAGTAGGTTAAGGGCAGATGTCCTTCCCTTCAGTGTGACAACAGAATAAAAGAAAAAGCTATCCAAACAGTGACCAATATCTAGACTGAACCCCATACGCAATTCAACTAAGAACAGATTTCTCAACACATGACTAAGCCAAAACCAAGGATGACAACTCTACTGGAATGCACACAAAACCCATCACTCAACAGTATTTAGTACATTGTGCCATCAATCGCGTTTGTGCCATGTGCTACTGCATAAGAATAAGGCTGCAACACAGCAAGGTGGTACTGGCAACTCAGACTCCTCAGACAACTTCACTCATTTCAAGATAGTGTTGTCCTCTGTTTGGAATCTTGTTTATAGAGCCGTTAAGTATTAAAGAACATAAACAGTTATTCCTGTTTTCCAAGTCAAAACCTGTTTGTTACGAGAGAGGTAACACTTGAACCTGAGTTAGTTTCAGCAGGCCAGATTGGAAACTGAGTCACTTGACCGGGCCACAGCCATAATTGACACAGCAACAGACAATTAAACCTTAAAGAACATAAGTTCCATTTTATTACTAATGGAAAGACAAACATTGCTGATTCTTAAATATGTATTATTTATTTCTTACTTCTGTGGTAAGCAGTGGCATCCAAACCCACATTCATGACTGAGGCTACATTTTCCACAGTGTGCATATATAAATTTTTTTTGAAGATATACCAAATTACAGACTTAATAAATGAGTATAAAATAATGGAAGGAGGAGAAGAGGTCAAGAGTTATGAATGTATTATTTGTTAGGAAGTTTTTATTTTTAAATATGTAACTTCAAAGAGAATGAAAACATATAAAGTTCTGTAATCTCCTGTTTTCAGTGCTTTGAACACTTAAAAGCCATCAAAACAAAAAAGAAAGACTCCATCTGATGTCAAATGTAGGTAAGCCAGGCCCAAAGGTCAAAAAGGAAGTTTATTTTATTTTTTTAAAAAAAACCCTAAACCATATAGCTCCTGATTATTAATTTCTCTGAAATTCTTAGAGCAGAGAAAGCGGGAAGACAGTCACTGTCAGTGAAAACACTCACCTTTACATTGTGCATACTCATAATGTTACCGCAGTCATCCATGTACTGCTTCAGATCCTTGTCCTGTCAAAACACCATCATCATTGTTCAGTAAAATTGTGGACAACAGATTACATGAATATTATTTATTGTTAGAACCAAAATAATTCATCAGAAAACAGTTTTCTGAAAAAGATGTTCAATGATAAAGAATCCAAAAGCCTGAACATGCAGAAAACTCTGACTTTTCAGAGGCTACAAATACCCATGTTTTCCAGCAAGCTGCATCACCTCAGGCAACATCATTTGTTATTGCCACAAACAGGATGGAGGAGAAGGCACAGTGTTTTATGAAATTGCTGTATTCTCTAATTACATTGGAAATAGAGGTTTTCTTCATCCCTCTTATTAGGCTTATATTCCAGCATATTACACAAAAAGATCATTAGGTAAAGCTTCAGTGAGAAAATGAAGAGTCTACAATGCAAGAGGTGAGCAAGTGAGATATGTAATTGTAGACACTTGCTTAAAAAGATTGTTACAAAAAGATGAAATGTGTTTTCGTCAAAGTATACTTTTTTCATTAGCTAACTCGCAAGAGCTGCATGAAACAGGAAAAATATTGTTTGAATAGCAGTGTGACTGTCCTTCTTTACAGTTAATGATTTTGGTACAAGTAGACAGTTTGCTCAGGTAGATCACTACTAACTGCTATTAATGAAACTCTGAAATTATCAGAGCAGTATTTGCTGATTTACAGCAATTTAAGAACTGAATACACTTTTCTCATTTTCAGCTGAATGGTTCTAGATGCAGGAGAAAACTCTAACAGTCCCAGCATTTTTAGAAACAGTACCGAATTTTGCTAAGTCTGTGTTACTCAGAAACAATAAATCAAACGTAGAGCTCACCAGTTCTTTAAGCACTTACCAGATATTCGAAAACAAGAGTCAAAGACTTGTCTGTATGCACGATATCATGTAATGTAACAATATTTGCATGCTTCAGATCTTTTAATAATGACACTGCAAAAGAGAATTATAAGTATAAAATAAACGCAAAACACACGAGCAGTAAATGCATTTCTAGCAAGTTCATACATAGAATCTATTTCTTTTTTTTTTTAATTAAAAAGCTGTTTTTAAGAACGTAATATTCATATATATTAAGCTAATAAGAAAGGTATTGAATCAAAATACCAAGCAGCCATGAGTAACAAACTGTAAATATTTCCTGAATTATGTATTTCAGGCAGAAGTAGTGATTTCTTAAAATGTATTCTGAAACCCTGAATGTTATTCACTAATAATAGTCTAGATCAGTATAAAATCATCCATTTATAACACTGCATTTGAGAACACAACCACCCCCATAAAGTAAATAAATTTGAAACACTAACCCTTAATACATCTAGACTAAAATTTTGCTCATCAAAACTAGTACCAATTTCATTAATCTCCCATGTGGCTTATGTATTTCCAAGTACCAACAGTACTTTGGTCAGAAAGAAATCCAGAAGTATCTGAAATTCTAAGTAGTAAAAAAAAGTCACCACCTTCTCTTATGGCTGTGCATGGTGCTCCCTCTTCATGTTCCAGTCGGATTTCTTTCAGAGCTACCAGGTTTTCTGTCAATTTACTTCTCCCCTTATAAACTGTTGCATAAGTACCCTACAAATGGAAAAAGGAGGATGATTTTACAAGTTGTTCCTTCATTGAAAGATCAGCTAAAAAAGAAAATATAAACTTCTGTCTGAGGTTCCAATAGGTTTCATTTTGGCTATGAATAGTTCTTACATTGTCTTATTTTGATACATTACAGAAATGTCTTCTAAGCGCAGGTCTGAACAAACAGAAGACAGAAGAGATGCGAATGCTTAACAACTCTGAAAGTGACACGGAAAGCTATACCCCATACAGCTACCAAAGAAGTCCGATCACGTAGTGTTAAATTAGTTCGCTGCTGGGATCACTTGCCCTCTTTAAAGTCTCTACTTGATTAAAACTAGCTCAGGTATCTCCACACTACGCTGCAGTTATGTTTCCAAAGGCTGCAGCCATACTCCTCCATTACTTTTACGAAAACATATAATTCCTTTTGATAGCTCCTTGTTTTTTACATATTTTACATGAGAATATCGGGGGGGAGGGGAAGTTGTCAAAGTTTCATTTTGATTGACATAATGAACAGTGAATATTATGAAGCCTAATTTTTTTCAATTTTTTTTTTTTTCCGTAGATGGTAAGAGATTCAAAACTCTCAAGGCATGTTAGATAAGGACAAGAAATTCTGGCAAAACAGCAAGCAAGCTTGCAACTCCCCTGCAATTGCAAAGAGGAAGCAGTTACAGAAACTGCCCTAGGTTACTCTACCTACCTGGTGTTGTCCTCTACACTTTGTAAGCGAGTGAGAGAATGCACACCCGCAGCTATGACTTGATAGCTACTAGATTAACATTACTCCAAAGATAGGCAAAGTTATGTCAAGTCTAGTGACCTACCTAACAAGTACTAGAGGCAAAGTAAAAAATAAGTGTGCCTGGAAACTAAAACATTGTGAACAGAGGACTCGCAATATTTGCAGCAGAGAAGCCCTGCTTCCTTCTGCTGTGTTCAGTGTGTCCCATTCCAGTGCTCCTTGTCCGTTTTCGATCCCATTGACCAGCCTCAATCAAATTGGACAGGACTGACACCTGCCCCTCCTGAATTCTACTGTTTCTCTGGAATTCCGAGGCTGGGTGGAGGCAGAGCGCCGTGTCGCTGCCCTCCCAGAGGGAAAGGCAAACTCAGTGTTACGTATTTCACTTTGCAGCACTCAGGCGTGCGGGCTTCGCTACTGGAACATGCATAGCTACTGCCTGCTCCCAGCAAGCGATGGCTTCTTGTCCAGCATGAGTGCTCCCTAACACCGAATTCAAGGCAGGAGGACACCAGACTTAACTAGTTTTATGACTGACAGAATAATTTTGTCTATCTGCATACAAATCCAGCCTACGTAAGAAGGTCACAGATCATTTGCTAATGGAGTCTTGCTCTTCACAAGCTCAGTGATGGTTTTCCTTAATTTTTTTTTTTTATATATGCATGGAACATTTGTGTGGTTATGACATTGTTACACATGTTGAATATGTTTGGTTTAAGATAAATTCAATGGGTATTTTGAGGGACATGAAGATTTTCAGTTAACATATATAAAATTTTACACGACATTGTCATCAAAACAGTACTCATTTCAGAAGAAAGCTATTCATACCTCTCCAAGCTTTTCTAACTTGATATAGGTTTCCATTTTTCCAAATCCAATTTCTGACTGCAATGAAAAGAAAGAGAAAATCCATCACTAAAACTGAACACTTTATCTATACAATATTTAATCAGCAAGCTAAATTTTGTTTCAGAAAAATACCTGATAGTACTTGACCAAAAACTGCACAATTCTGCTATTTTAAAAACTATTCAGCATATTACGGTATAAATGCATCTCAGTATCCAAGCCTAATGATCATCCTGTTGGCCAGTCTACTGTGTATCCTGGAAGGACTTTTTTTTTTCCCGTAGATGGTAAGAGATTCAAAACTCTAATTGAGTTACAATTAGAGTTACAATTAGACCAAAACCCCACTTTACCCTACCTCCTCCTTAAGTCTCCCCCACTCTTCCG
>NW_010522841.1:56593-69994 GCF_000687285.1 Phaethon lepturus
CCGATTTGATTACTACTAATGAAGTTGTCATAGCTTAAAGCACAGAAGTTATTTCAAACTATTCCATCCTTTCTCTTGCTTATCCATATGCTGCTGCTTCTTTCAAAATAACTTTCATTACTTACTTGCCCTCTACCAATATATACACAACATAGAAACGTTCAAGATCTCAGCTCCAGTTTTCCTCTCCCATTCTGACCTCTCAATGCCTTTCAGCCTAAAACTCTGCCAGTTGAATCCCTAAACATCACTCTTCCACAAGCTTCAGCTTTGTCTCAACAATTTATGTTTCAGGGCTCGTAACTTCAAGTCTTTGTGTATTTTACTTGCATCTCTTCACCTTCGCTTTTTTCGTCACCAACTTTGCTCTGCAATGCAAGCCAGGAAGATTTGCCTGCCTGTATAACACCTTTTTCTACAGACTGTAAGATCATTACTCTTTTCCTGTTCAAATCCACAGCTACTCTCATATTAAATAGAGTTATAGAGTTAATACAGTTATTTTCACATAAGACCACTGTCAACTACACCAAGGCTTCATATTGTTCTTACAGTATAAAGAATGCTGAAAGCTGACATATAAATTGGCTTTAAAATTGGTGTGTTTTACGAAGTGCATGTAGCCTGTAGCCTGTCAAAATCCAAAATCCATAGGCTTCATGGGGTTCTCCTTTACTGGCAATTGAACACACACTACAACAAAAAAGCCAGGTTTTCTTCCTAACATCACCTCCTCCTTCCATTTCCAAACATAGCTCTCCACCTGCTATGTCTTTCCAAGGAATTATACTTTGACCCCGGACTGACTTCAGCACCCACATCCACAAGTCTGAATACGTTGATGTGCTCCTAAAATCTGATGGATATTACAGTTGTGTATTATTTCATGGTAACACAGTGCAACAAAAACACTTCTGCCTGTATTAAGGTTTGACAACAATATGAAGGTATACTAAGAAAAATTGGATTATTACTTAATTTTCAGAACACATGCATGAAAATACATCTGAAGTAAGTGTAAGATCTTGCCTGTAAACATATTTGCCATATCTAAGACGAAAAAATGGGCACAGTTATGTTAAGAGTAATTCTGCATTATTAAATTAGTGTTAGAATTGAAATGTTTTAAAACTGCATAAGGATACTTCAGCATCAAGCATAATTAGGAGCTTGGTGAAGCCAAGTTGCTTATCCCAAAATACAAGCAAAGCTGGTATTTGACAACCCCTTATAGCTCCAGTGACATTTAAACATACCACTGATACAGGTACAATGTTAGTAAAATAAATATTATGTTTCCAAAGTGCATTTTGACCTACTTAAACAAACATATCTTGAAGTGAGCATTAGATAGTATCAGAATTTAAAAGATAAGGCTGCTTAGTTTACAGGGAAATTAAAGGAGAACTTATAGCCATTGGCCTTGTTATTGCCAGACAGCCTGGAATACAACTTAAAAGTCTGATTTCTAAGAAACCTCCATGTTGTTAATCAAGACTAACAAACTTAAAATCGTCTTTAATAAAATCATACAATACTTCAGAGGACAGATATTCTTCAAGTCCTGCCTTTCAATGTTTAATGTTTTAATTTTTTAAATCACATTTTGGTTGCCTACCACTCATAAGAAAAACTAATTTTTAAATTCCTCAAACTAGGATCAATTTCCTTTCTCCTTCAAAATAATTTCTGAGTTATTTTTTTTCTGCAATACACATCTGTCTAGACTTACACAGAAACACCGATGCACCGTATTTATGGTGTCTTCTAATGGCTGATGCGTATGTTACACCTATGCTACTGCACATGCATGTACATGTATACACAAAATACAATTACCATAAAAGCTAATTTTTTTGTTGTTTCAAAGAAGTACACCAGACCTAAAGTATAACAAGTCCTCACTTGATACTTTTTATAGCTTTTTTCCTTTGATTCCTACTAAGCCTTGAAGAGAGACATGCCTTTGAAGCGGAGCACAATATTCATACATTGTAATTAACAGTCAGCTAGCAAGCTTCCAATGACAATCTCAGAATGAGCCCTTGAATTTCTTTTTTTTTTTTAAAGGTGAGTTTGAAATCATGAAAAGACAATGCAGCAAGTGCACGTCTGCATACCACAGCACTGCTGGCAGGTTTCACTTTGGACTTTTAAACCCTGAAAGCATTTTTAAAAGGCAAAACGGAACAACCTTGTGACAGGAAGCCAATTCCATACACACACCCTATTCATTAGAGGGCACTGTTTTTCTGCCTGTCTTCCAGAACTTAAGGAGGAGAGAACTTCAACTGCTCTCAGGGCTCAATGTTAAATGAGCAAGGGAATTTGGATATACAGGAAACTCCCTCCAGACCCCAAATACTATATCCCACTGAAAAGGTTCTACTGAAAAGGTACTCCACCAGCATCTGAAAAGAAGGTTTGGGGAAGTCTGTTCCTCAGTTCAATGCTACACGAGTAACTAAGTGGTTAATGAGTTACAAAATTCCCCCACAAGTATTTCAGCTTGCTACATTATTATTATTACTTTCAGTGCTTTCATCCATCTTTTCTTCTTTTAATATTTTTCTTGTAAAAGGCAACATGCAGATCACAGCTTCAGTCTAGCACACTAGATTGTATTTTTTCAGGGGAAAAATACATGATAAAACTCAAGCATTGCTTTGTAATTCACAAAGAATAAAATAAAGATATTTCACAGTTAATAAAATTAATTCACTACATGTACTTTTGTATTTATTTTTCAGCCAGTAAGCCATTAAATCAAGAAAACAAAGAACAATGCAGATTTCACAAAACTATTCAGTTTTCCTCTGCAAAGAAGTTCTTGCCAATGAATTTGCTCTGGAAGTCAGTAATAGTCTAGCAATTCTTTAAGACCTCAATTAACATTAAGAAAGCTGACAGATCAAATTATGATTGAAATGTAGTAATTTTCATAAAAATAAGGCAATTATGGGGGTTTTTTTACTATTTCAGAGATATGTGTATTTTATATCAGTGTCCAGGGCATCTAGCAATTATACTCTAATTACAGTATAGGAATCCTTATTCTGCCATCTCCAAGGAAAGACTTATTTTTTAAAATAACCCAATAACGTAAAAAGATATATGTAAATTTACTAATTCATATTCTTAGGAATTCATATATGCTTTAAAAAAATAATAAAATGAATGAACTGAATATGAAAATGAGTAAGATGAAATGAAAATGAAAAAAATGAATAAAGTGAATGAACTGGACTGAAAACTAGATGCAATACTTGGGCCTGATTAAGAGTTTTACTGGGTCATTAATGAAGATGAAAAAGTATCTTCAACCTTAGTAGAGTTCACTAGGCATCCTATTTAGGAAGGCTATGGAGTTTAAGAGAGAATGGTGCTTTTTTAATGTGAACTTTGTGGTCTGGTTGCCCAAGGAATGGACAGCTTGCTATTCTCAGTCGTGGGCACAGAAAGATTTATGTTGGCATGTAATGGTGAGTGTAGGGCTGTCAAGGTGTGGGTGTAATCCTGTACTGTGAAATCAAGGAGCATCTGGATGATGCTCTTAGCCATATGGTTTAGTTTTAGTAGTCCTGAGAGGAGCAGGGAGTTGGACTCAATGATCCTTATAGGTCCCTCTCAACATGAGATATTCTATGATTCTATGAAAAATCTATCATCTCAACAGTAATTTTGAAAAAGAGAATCTGTTATCAAGTACAAAAAGAACAGTGAGGAGGACCTGCCTTCATATTACGCTGCTTTAGGGCCTTACTGTATCACATGAGAGCCCCAGCCTTGACCTAAGACTACGTGGCTTATTTGCTCAAACAGATCATCCCTGCTCTGAAACTCAAAAGGAATTAAGTATACACACTTTGGGAGTTGAGTTTAGCCACTGATTTCAATGGGTCAAGACCTTCACTGAGAAACAACAGGGCCAAGTTTGCAGTAGAAAAATGAAAGAAGAGGTGAAATTCTTCAATAGGTTTTGACAGGTAGACGCTGAAGTGCTGTATCTTTCAGGACATAAAAGCTGAGGTGTAAATGAAGTTGAATGATACCTGTGGTATACAGACATCTGCATTAAATGGAATCTGAAGTTGTTTTAGCAAGGCAGACGCATTACACTTACCAGTGATGCTCTACGAGAACGTCGACTCATTGGCTGATCAAATGGTGGGCTGTTAATCTGCAACTTTTCAAGATAGCCATCAGGTATCCTGATGTCAGCAGGCAGGGACAAGCGCTTGTTCAAATCCTGCAGTAAATAATGTTTATAAAGAGAAGGGTCAAGTATAATTCAGAATTTCCTAAAACATCTTCTAACACCTGTAGTGTTACTGTTTTTACAATGTTACTAAGTAAAACTGAAATATTTATATGAATGAAAAATAAGTAATCTCACAGAAATTGTTTTAAAAGCATTCTCCTCTAGTAATACTTCAAATTGCTTAGATAATGCTTAGATAACATGTTAAAAAAAAATCAGTGCTTTATGAACTCATTACTCTAGCAAGAGGAATGAATATTAAAATGTAATTAATTACACTGTGGATAAATGTATTGAGTTTACTTGAATACTTATACATACCTGGAATATGAGAAACTGAGAACTCAGAGGCTGGTAAATATATTTTTTTTCATATAGTAATTACATTAGAACAACAAGAGACCTCCACGATTCAAAATATATCACCCTATCTTTCTCCAACTACTAAAAGTTATAAATTTATTTAAACTTCTATTTTTCTAGTCTTACAAAACCAAATCACTTCATTATTATAGCCAACTATTACGAATGTATTTTTCTATTTGAAACTTTTTATTAGATGATCATAAAAAAAAAAATCAAACTGCCATTATATAAAAGTAGTTTTCCCTACACAGTAAATTTTCTGAACAACAACATGTATCACTTCTAAGACAAGATGGAAGCAAAATTACTTCACCTTTCAGCAAACACACACACACACAAAAAAAGTGGGGTTTTTTTGGGGGGTGGCTGTACATTCCCATCAGTTTTTTATTTTTTATTTGGCTTTACTCTCAAACATGCCAGGAAATGAAAGATCAAATATTCTCTTAAAGCAGCCAGTCACCACCACAGAGATACAAGGGAAACGCCAGACTCACAAAAAAAAGGGAAGTAATTTCCGTAACAGCCAGAATCGTTTTTCAGTAAAGGTAGTTTACCCCAGTAAAGAAAACCACGCTCAGCATCAAACTATAAAATCCACCCTGATGGATTCTACCCTGAAGTTAAGAGGACACCTCTGGAACCACCGTTTTCACACTTATCTTCATCAGAAGAGGGAACCTCCAGATTTCTGCTGGTGGACCTCAGGTTTAATCAATGCTGACCTGAGGGCAGTAAGCTCTTCCTCATGTTACCCTAGTCTATTTTACCTATCACATCCAGCTTTGAATTTTGGGCGTCCCGAGCTAACCTAAATGCTGACAGCTACATCCCCATTCGGTTCCCCTCAGGCTTGGCCATGTGTTTCTACTCACGTCTTTGCAGCAGCTTTGAACTATTTCAGCACGCTAAATCATCAAGAAACTATCTCAGGCGAAGTGCATAGCTTCCTGCCAGCTTTGTGCTCTGAACAGGTTCAGTGTAAGGTCAGACAAGCTCACAGCCTGAACACAGGGCAAGAGAGGCGGCAGGGCAAGCCCAGGAAGCCGGCAGCTAAATTGGCTTCGGCTGCCAAAGAACTGGATCATCAGACTTTTCGGGACTTGAGATCTTGGGGGACAGCTTGCTAAGCTTTCAGTGCTGATAATGGATTTGAACCATGTATATGCATGATCCATACACACACCTGGAGCAACAGCGGAGCAAAACATACGAGTTAAAATATATATATATTTAAAAAAATGAATGCAATGTGGGAGTTAGTTGAATGTCAAGTAGGACCGAAGTGCTAATATACATCCCCCAGATGATTGATCTACATATGCTATTCACTGCCAGCCACTGGATACAGGCAGAAATTTTTGGAGAGATGCCAACAAAGCTTTAACTTCTGGCAGCTGACCCTCCTGTTTTCTGTTTTGCTCCTCACACCTCATAGGTACAGAGCACAAAATCTGTTAGCTTCTACTTCGCTGCCCAACATCAGCTTCTTTGCGTAACTGGACAAAAATCAGTATCAGTATTTCTTATTTTGTACAGAAACTTAAAATTGCCTTTAAACAAAAGAAGTAGCGTTCACATAGCGGCAGCTTTGACCAACATTTTTAAATTAAAAGTTAAAAGACAACAAAAGGATGTCTCAGTTTTGGTAGCTTCTAATTTCTTTACTAATTTTCAACTTTGGTATTTCAAATTTTTCAAAACATTGGCAATTTTAAAACTGTGTGGTTTTCAGGAGAGTGGAAGAAGTAATTAATTTTAATGGGAGCTATCAGTAATCCCCACAATAAAGCTGTATTTGCTACTAAAGAATTTTCCTTCTTTTTGACAGGCTCTGCTAATGCCATTTTTGTAACAGGCAACTCAAATTCAGTGACGTTAGAGCCATTTGAAAAGAGAAATGCCTCTCCAATACTGAAGAGGGCTTCAGATTATTATAAATAAATAAATATTTCCACCCTCTAATTTATTGCATTCTTCAGAAAATTCAGGTAGCTCATTAAAACACATGAGCCCAAAGGAAAGAGCTCCATGTTGCCTTAAAGAAAGCAGCTTTGTCATCTCACTGCAGCAGGAAACCATGGAACTGCTGGAACAAGACAGGGATGGCAAGGAAGAGGACCAACAGCAGCCTCTAATCCACCTTCCTGGCGTAATCCCTGATCAACAGCGGGGCAATATCCTGATTTTCTTTCTCGCATTGCTCAAGAACATACAATAAAGCAGAAATTTGACAAATTTCAAGTCAGCAGAAAAGAGCATTGGGCTGAGTTTTTCAATATAACTTCCTAAACACAGTCGATATTATCGTTTTCCTATATACCCTGTGGCAAAATAGCTTTCTCCTACTCCTATCTATTACCTCTATAGCATAGAAACCTGCTGTAGTGCTCTCTTCCTACTGTCCCATAGTGCTTGTTCGACAGTATTTTACGGAGTCTGTTTATAGGTATACTGAAATCATGGACCACTACTCAAAGGTCTCATGAAATACTGAGCCGACTGTACCCCAGAGCTCTCCACCTGTATGTTCTCTCCTCCCGCAGCACTCATCCTTGAGGCATCCAAAGTGGTGATTCACATCTAGCTCCACAGTCTTGAAGAAGGATTTCCAAGCATATAAAGCTGATGGGTATGTGTAGGAAGAAGGAAGCAAACGCAGCCTTTAAGCGGTGATGACCATTTGAAAACTATGCCATTAACTGTGCACAGTGCCTGCCACTGATAAACACCTATCTTTTCAAGTGCAGAGGAAGGGAAACAAAACAAGCCTAAGATGCTTTACAGCTACTAACGGTTCATTATTTCGGAGTCCAGCTACTCAAAAACCAGAGATAAAAATATTTTAGGTACCAGATAGTATATTACGGGAGGTAGTTTTAATTCTACTACAGAATTCCCCTTCATTCATTCTCAAGAGCTCTGCTTATGCCATTTTTGCAACAGGCAATTGCAAAACCCACCGTGACTTCCCTCAAACATCCATGTGACATCCTCAGTTCTAAACTGAGCTTAAGCTGCATTTGGTGCTCCACAGAGCATAATATAGATACTGTTTAAATGTAAGTACTTACTGATGCGGAGGCCAAAATCTGTTCTAGTCTGGGGGAAAAAACACCACAGCAATAGCTTACTCGAGGCATACAACAACCCCACAATATCTGTCTTAAAAAAAAAACAAAAACAAAAACAAAAACCAAAACACAACCTGATGGGAAAAGTAGGAAGAAAATTTCTTCAGAGTTGTAATACCTATTTTTAATATAATTTCTCTGTTTACATTTGTAATATATAATGGATAATACATGACTATAATCACTCTTTTTCCCCACCTCAAAAAATGAGTATAAATACTCACTAAAGTGCCGGAAGCCTAAATTTTTGTCATATTGTAAATAAAGCCAAAACACTATCCCTTCTCCATAACTTCTTAGAGCTGAGGAAAGTTTCTTTTCTCAGCAGAAAACATAATGATTTCATCGAACTATAGATTTTTCCTCCTAACGATCTACACTACTACTCTACTTGCAATACTCACGCCTATTTGCTGTGTTGAAATGTCAACCAAGCCTTCTTTTTTAAAACCATGTATTAAAATTGTTACCTACCCAGTCAGAAGCCTTTTATGGCACCAACATTTGAAAGATCATCTACAAAGTTACATATATAAAGTCTTCTTTGTATTATAATTATTCTTTACCTAACTGCCTAAAATAGGCAAAATTAAAGCAAGTCATTTAAACTGCAAACCCAAATACGTGAAAGAGAGAAATTATGTTTTGTTTGCCTGTACCGCCTTAATTCCTCCCTGTTTTTGCAATAATTGAAGCAACCACCTCTTGGGAAAAGAAAGCAATCATAATTAAATGCTATACAGCAACATAAAAGGGGATTCATTAGATGTGCATGAGAGAAATAAGCACAACGATTCCTAGTGGCTAAATTGAAAAACTGGAAACTAAAATTACGTGAGTTTGATACAGCTGAAAAACCCAGTTCATTTAACTGAGATTACGTTAAAAAGAAAAGCAAGAACCCTGCCGTACACCAACCAATTTTGAGTATGGAGCGTTCAAGACCGGGCAGTCTGCTGAGGCTTAGGCAACCTGTTCAGCTGGTTGCAGCAAGAGAATTATTCCCTGCTGCGGGCTGACCCCAGCAAATCCAGCTGAGCACTTGCTCCCTGCTCCTGCAGGATGCAGAGAAGATAGAAGGATGGGGAGGAGACTCATGGATGGAGGTAATGACAGTTTAATAGGGAAAGCAAAAGTGGTGTGCCCAGAGTGAAAAAGGAATTGATTCACTGTTTCCCAGAAAGCTGGCCCTCAGCAAGCCCAGCAGCAGCTCGGGAAGTGGAAGACAGACACCATAGCCTCAAATGTCCATTCCCCTCCTTCCCTGCAGCTTTTCTTGCGGAGCACCATGTCAGACGGTACAGAATGGCCCTTTGGCCAGTTTGGCTCGGCTGTCGGGCCTGGGGGAAGCAACCCATTTCCCTGCTGGTACTGGACAGCCTTTATGGTGAGGATGCCCAGGCCGAGCGCTGGCCGTAGCGGATGAAGCCCGGAGTTGCACGTCGGATGCATCCGCCATCTCCGCTCCCTCACGCCGCTAGTGCGGCCACCCTGCCGCAATCTCGCTATTGCTGCTTTAGTAGCAGCAAAACCTGCTCTTCCAAACCCCACGGCTTGCTGCTATTTTGGCATCAGGCCAGGCTGGAGTGCAAGCAACAGTAGTAAACAGTGATTTTTAAGAATTTCTAATTCTCTTAAATCTGTGTGGATTCTGTGAACCAATGAAAAAAGACACTTTCTGGACAGAGGACTTTGTCCACATTAATTTAATGACCAACTGAATCTGATGATGTGGTAGCATTTCTCAGGAAAAAGAAAATAAAAAAAACCTTAAAGCAAGGAAAATGACTAACACCAAGAAACATTTTATAATGGAAATTATTAGCAGGTTGTTAAAAATGCGGGCTGTTACAAGATCCTGCTATAATGCTATTTAAAGAAGTAATAAGGAAGCATGTAAAATTAATGGCAGGACTGATTATTTTCCCTACGCTCTTTATTTTTTGATACTTAAGATTTTGAGCTTGTCAACACTACAGAGTTAAATGTCCTTTTTAAACACTAATTAATTTTGCATCCCTTTATGAGTCTTTTAAATTTCTATTTCATTTTTTAAAGGCAGTAAATTAGAGTAATTCCCTGTGTCTTATGTATCTTTTTTTAAACATAACATGTAAGTGGTGTAGATAGACCTTCAACTATGCAGAGGCAATCTGGGTACATTCCCTTGTAACTGTAACAAGCAAAGGTTTACTGGAATGCAAAATCTTAGCTTTCAGGGACAACAAAGTACTTCAGGTAAAATAAACTCTTTTAGAAAATTAAAATGATAGTATTTTCTTGATGTCGCTTTCAATTTATTTTTCCAAATGAGGTCTAATTTATGAAAAAGCTCTTGTCAATTCATAACATTTTTTAGTTTCATTCTTTTATGGTTATCATTAGGGTCAGCTTGCAACAAAGTATCAGTGTTGAGTAAATGCCACACTGTTAAATGTTCAAATGTCTACAGTTAACTGTATATTGCTTAATGAGCTATTTTTTGATCCAGTTCCAGAATACATTCTGGAGAACATATCCAGGCACCAGTTGCTTTGCTAGGGCAGCCAGAATGCTCATGGCATTTTCTCCCTTCTCTACATCTTAAAACCACATTTTCTAGCTTCACATGCAATGCTTATTCTCAGTCTTGCTTTATTGCTGGCTGAGAAATGCATACTATTTTTATAATTTGCCTGAAATGAGAATCACATTTGTCCTACTCTGCCTGATGGCAGATAAATATGTAAGCACTTGTGACACTAATATCACTTTGTTTTCTGTGGAGATAAACTACCCCAACTCATGCTTATCTTAACTATCGAGTTCTAATGCTAGCTACAGCACTGCTCTGAGAAGAGCTACACTTTGTTGAGCCTTTTCTTTCGTCTGGATAGCATCCAACTGCATTGCTCTAACCCGGTGTGTATGTTCTGTCTACCACTGACTACTTATGCTTGGGCACAAGAAAAGGAGGCAGGTGTTTCAACTTAAGTCCTGCAGGTCCTGTCAGCTGAGCAATTTAACATTATAAGTAAACAAGCTTCCAAATGTCTTCTAAATAAAAAAAAACAAAACAAAACACAAACCACAAAACACCTCCTGTTTTTCACACATACTTGGAAGTAAAAAACAAAACTCAGCATTTTTTATTTCTTTACTTTGGGGTGGCCCACAATACAGTTGCAAATATCAGCTTCTTGACTTGCTACCCATAGGTAAACCATTCACAAGAGTTAAATACTAGAATTCTGTCACCACGTTCTGTTTTTCACATATGACTCTCAAACAACTCTATTCCTTTGCTACCTAACCTTTTTTGTTCTCCTATTCTCCATAATACAAGCTTACCAGCTATTCCTCTTTCTAATTGCTAGTCTTGGCCCATACAATGTTCTTCAGTGCCATACAGTGACACTTTTCAGAAAGTTTAATTCCTGATCAACAGATCAATTTTCACGTCTCTTAAACCCTGTCAAAAAAGTGCATTTTTCCACAAAATGAATCTATTCTTATTTGTGAAAGCCACACTGTTAGCTTTTCACACTTTAAATCTGATATGAAAAATCAACAACTGTTTTTCTTTAACTTACCATTTATTTTTTGGCAAGATGCACTACACACTTCAATAAATTTCACTGAAGTGAAATAAAGATGAATCTAACTCAGGATGCAGAACATCTGAACTCTACATTTTAAAAAAGCTCTAAAAAGAAGCAATTTGAAATATTCACATTTTAGTCTGTCTTCTGATGACTCAAGTCATTACATCTTTGATTTATATAGCACATTTGGATAATAAACACTAATATTTTGCATAAAACAGAATAAAAATAGTAACAAAATAAAAAAAATAAGTAACCAGGAAATTGACCTAAGGAAGGATTTGCTCAGCACTTCCCAAGTCCAATCCTCATTATGATACAAAAGGCAGAAAAACTAAGACTACTTTTATTTTTATGCTTTATCAAATGTGCCAATTTGCAGACTGTTTCAAGACTGGAGTAACACTAATAAATCTTTCCCAAATCTATTGGGCTACAAATGCCATCGATCTTTCACCTGCTAGGCTGTTTCAGGCTGCTACTCAACTCACAACTGCAGCAAGAGAAGAAAGATCCAGGCTTCTGTTAGTGAAGCAGGAGGAGGCAAAAAAATAAAAGGCAATACTGTAGTACCAAACGACTCATCAGAAAAACTGGAAGGAAAAACCATGATAGCATCAGCCTCAGTTCACTATTCCTCGAATGTTTTCATTTAGCTAACCTAAGAGCTGACTACCTGCAAAGCCAGTATTTCATTGCTGTGGCCAGATGTTCCTGTCACTTCTTAGAGAAGAAAAGGATCTAAGCTAACGACGCATTGATTGGGTGTAAGAGAGTCAACTGGCAGAAAACTATCCCTTGAAAACAAAGTGAGGAATTATCTGCTGATGCAAGTTTAGGAGCTGAGAGAAGGATGCTGGCTCTGTCAGGAGCAGATAGCCAGTGGACAACACAAACTATGTTGCCAAGCCGCATCATTATATACCAATCCTTACGGCTTTTGTTCTTCAGTCTATTGACAAGTTACATTTCCAGACCAACCATTACTTAAGGTACGTACTTACTATATGGCAGCAGACAACAAGCTCTCCACCTCTGCCTTAAATTTTACCTTATCTTTTAAGAGATAATATTGTTAAATTCCATCAATAAAATTTTCTTAAAGCCTCATGAAGAAAAAGAATTGTTCTTCTAGGTCTACAGATATCACTCTGACAGCCCAAACAATCCACTACAGATCAAATGAAAGCGCCTTGCTCTCTTGCATAAGCATCGGTCTGAATTAGTCTTCTCACCAGTTTTAGCAAATACCGGCGAGACATGTCAGCTGCAACCACAAGCTGTTCGCTAATAAGTCATAGCGCTTTTGTTCACTGGAGGATGCTTAACAAGATCTAAAATGCTACATCATATAACCCTCTATGCAACACAGTTAAACTTCATGGCATGCTTACTGTAAAAAAAAAAAAAATACACTTTTTACAGTATGTTTTCCTTGCATATTTAAATAAAAATGTGTATTACATGCTACTTCATGATACATAAAAAAATTAATTAAAAAACATTTGCTTATGCCAATGAGAATTTAAACACTCTAATATATAACCTTATATGCGCATACTTACTATACTATTTTAGTATCAAATACGATGTAGAGTGTTTTCTGAAGGTTGCTTTATCAAAATTTCACTGCATTTTTGGCAAATAACAGCTAGCACAGTTGAAGCCAACTGGGCCCTCTACAGAATTATGATATACAAGACTGCTAACGGCAAAAGCAAACAGAAAAAAACCCAAACAACCCCAGATCAGAGAATGTATTTATAGAAAATTTTGTTGTTTGGTTACAGCCGTGTAGACCTCCAAGGTCTTGAAGCAAAACACCAGCATACACATCCATCAAAAGAAACCTACAGCATCCTTGCAGCATGCTATTTTTATGTCTATAAGTAAGTCTCAATTAGTTCAAGACAGGATTTTTTTCATATAAGCAGTCAAAAATATGAATTCTGCATAATTTCTTCTGCAAAATACTTTTAGCAAGAATTTTAGTTTCATGGATATGCTGTCTAGACTACTGACTAACTGAATAAAAGCTGCTCTTTCCTTCTCCCCT
>NW_010522842.1:0-18991 GCF_000687285.1 Phaethon lepturus
TTTTATTTTATTTTATTTTATTTTAATTTTTTAATGGTGAGTGCCTCATGCTCTCTATTGCTTTGGCCAAATCTAGGTCTGAAAACATGGTAGGGCTGTTCCACAGGTAGCACAGTGGAAGATTGTGCTCACTTTCTCTTTGTGCAGAACAGCTACTCCTCAACTTTGAGTGGTAAATTATGAAGCCTGGTTAATGTTAGTGCCACATGCTCAGCAATAAGCTACCTGTGACATGAACCAAGTTTTCATTGTGTACCAGTTTAGTGCTTAGTGCAATGAGGCTTTTAACGTATGCTGCTACAATGCTAAGGTTATATCCTATTGAGCCAAATTAATCCCTGATAAAATACTACTAACTTTAATTGGATTTCAGTGCAGTCATAGGGTCTCTCTTAGACATAAATTGTGTAAGTAAGTGACAAAATTACTCAGGAGCCCATTTCTCAGCTTCAAAGAACGTGCTAGTATAAGAGTATTTCACATCTCTGGTGAGCAGTGAGAACATCATGGAGCATTCTGCATCTTCCAGTGATTATGAACTGATGGAGGTTCAATTAAAGACAAGGCAAATAAATGTAGGTATGCAGCATTGTTTCTTAATTTCAAAATGGCAAACTTTGCCAAATAGTTTAGAAAATAGCCTCAACTCAGGGACTTAAAATGAAGATGCCTGTCATTTTGTCAAGTTAAAAAATCACTAAACATACAGTGTATATATAAAAATCTCTAAAAGTATAGTACATTCCAGATGAAAGTATCTTACTTATCATTTCTTTACTGACTTAGTGCAAGAAGTAGGTACATACTGATGACATTTGTTGATGACATGAAGTTGAGACATACACTTAATACAGGAATTAATTAGGATACCACACAGGAAGACAAGGACACATTAACGCTTAAGTTTCACAGAAATAGGTTATAATTCAGTAGCAACTGATGTGCAACGTCATATGCTTTAGAATTACTAACAGTTAATCTCTATTATCACCCTTAGCTGGGCAAGACAAGCAGAACAAGGATCAAAATACTGACAAAGGATGAGTATGAGCCACCAACCTAATATGCCTGTGAATACATGTGATTCTAGGAGTCTGCAGACAAATTATTTCCAGCAGCTGTTCCATTGTACAAAATCCTCATAAGGCAGCATTTAAAAGCCTGCATATAAGTCTGTGCGGAAAGATTAGGAAAAAGACATTCGTGTGGTATTGGACAGGGATATCTGAAATCCCGGGGGAAAGAGAAGCTGCCTTTTAAGAGGCGACTTGGAGAGCTTGGCTAGATGATCCTATCCATCAAAACTGAGACAGGAACATGGTGGCAGCTTATAAAGTCACACTATCGAGTCCAGTGGAGGGTCACCATGCTGGTCAGGGGCTGGAGCACACAATATACGATGAAAGGCTGAAGGAACTGGGTTTAGTCAGCCTGGAGGAGAGAAGGCTCAGGGGAGACTTCATGGCAGCCTACAGCTACCTGAAGGATACCAGAGAAGACAGAGCCTGACTCTTCTAAAGGGTGCACAGTTATATGACAAAAGGCGATGGATATTGTTTGAACATGGAAAATTCTGATTAGATGTAGAGAATTTTTATCTTTTTAACCACAAGGATTGTCAAATCAGGTGCCCAGAGAGGTTGTGGAAACTCCATCCTTGGAGGATGTCCAATACTCAATTTGAAAGGACCCTGAGGCACCTGATCTGACTAGACCTGCTTTGAGCAGGGGTTGCACTAGATGAACTCCAAATGTCCCTTGCAATCCAAATTATTCTATGATTCTATGAAAATGCATTAAAAAGGAGAGGAAAAAAACCCTCCAGTTAAACCTAAAAAAATACTGCCACAAAAAAAAGACCACAGTTAATTTTAGAGAGCAAATGAGCAGGTTTACAATCAGAAAAGTTCTTAAACAGTAAGGACAACAAAAATCTACTTACCTTTGGAATAAAATTACATCAATTTATGAAATGGAGTGGAAAGGAAAGGACTGGACTAGCAACCGTGAAAGTGTCACATCCCTGTAATCTGTGTTGATGTCTAGTTGTGACAATCCTAAATCTATTTTTGAAACAGTATTTCTGAATCACTGATGAGATTTTTTACACAAACTCACAAAGCAGTGAAGGAATAGGTACCAATGCAATAATTCAGCATGTTTTTTCTCCAGTATGAAATACTCAGAAACCACAGAAAGGATTTCACTGGTACTTGCAGCAAAAGAGCAGCACACACAGCCTCACTCCCAGGGTGGCCAGAATGACAGCACCGAGTACGAGCACCCGTCACCAAGGTAATTCAGCCTGCAGCCTGCCTCTGAGCTGCCCTCAAGAGTGGGTCCGCGTGCTAAGTGAGTCAGTCTAGGAAACCAGATTTTTCTCCTACAGACCACAGAATAAGTTTCTGATACTGTATTTCTGGAGCTGCTTCTCTGCAGTCGGAGGAAGAACCATGTCTTGGTTTCATAGTGAAGCGCATCACTCTATGCAAGAAAATATTTCCTTGGCAAAAACTTAATTTTGTTGGTTTAGTCTTTTTAGTTCAGCAGAGAAGGCTGCACACATGCTTCATCTGAATGGGTAAGTTTTGAAAACAGAGCCGTTCTACTCTTTGCACATGACATTATGAGAAACAGATGAAAATTACCTACACCAGCCTGGGGAATGGTATTCTGCACTTTTCACAAGGGCTGTTGCTCCTCAGTGACTGAAAAGTTTAACAGATGCTCTGGTGAAAGCCTCTTTGTCAGGTGACACCAAGAGCTTTTGCTTTGGCTGTCTCTCAAAGGCAAGACTACAAAATGTTTTCCAGAAAGGTTCAGATTGGAGAGATTATTCACAAATTGCCTTTGTCATCACTTAGAGAAGTACTGTCTCTGTCTGGAAATATTTCAGAGATGTTTACTGTATTCTGAAAACTTCATTTTATTTCTAACTTATTTACAGTTAAACATTCAGAATCATAAAATATGAAGTATAAAATTTTAACAAAATAGATGCAGTTCATGTTGTTCAGATGCACAATAGCTACACGATGGAACAGTAAATAGCATAGGAATTTCCTGATGGTCCTCTCTCTCATTTACCAGGGAAAGGAGTATGCAGACCTGCCCTACACATTCTGGTCTGACCAGTATGGCATCAGCCTTTCATTTCAGGGAGAACAACGACACTCTGGTTTCTGTGTCCTCAGTCTTCCACAGTTACCTTCACTACCTATCTGAAATGCAGCACTGTAATGTTCAATGCATCAGATACCCTCTGAACTTGGTATTATTTTCAATACTTCTTTTTTTTAATACAGAACTTCCTAGAAAAGAAAAATCAGGTAATTCAGGCCATATGAACAAAAGAGTCATTTATTATATATATATTCTCTAGTAAGTTATAATAGTCTCTTGGATTTTAAATGTCTTTTTGCTATTTTCAGTGCTTAAAAATTATAATTTTAAAACAGTAAATATTGTGTTATATACATTATGATTTAAATTCTCATTTCTAAACATGGAGCATTCTCCAAGTGAAAACTTGGATGAAACAGAAAACAACTTAATTGACATAACAGGCTTTAAAAGTTCACTTCATACAACCATGGATTTGACTATATGAAAAATAGCCAAACATCAATTTGCTCCTATATGGGATTTTTTCTGTTCGGTTTTCTAGTCTTGGGGAGAAGGTTTTTTTGGCTTTTGTTTTTATATAAACGGAAGGACAAATCTAGTCATTACTTTTGTCAGTGTTCAGTATTTTAACTTTTTTTTTTAAATCTCATACCTATTTTATATAAAATAACAAAATATACAGAGAAAGCTGAGTTTGTTACATTAGTTCATACACATACAGTAAATAAAAGTTTTTTATGTATGGCTTTGCAAAGGTAGATTATGAAGTGACTTTTGTATTTTATTTGTTTAAAAGCATTTTAAGAGAACGTGTTAGTGTGCTTACAATAGCGGCCATGGTAGTTGAATGTCGAGCCAAGAGTTTAATGCTAGGATCACTGGAGGTCTTGCCTGACACTGCTTCTGCAGCCTTCAGAAGACAAATGTAGTTTATTACAACCTCGTCTATCTTAGCTATAATTTCCTGCTGCTGTGTTTCAGAGTTCATGACTTTAACTAAACGCATGCAGGCTTCTGTTAAGCAACAGAGTACTTGAAAGCTGGAAGTCATAGCTAAAAGCATTTCCTCAGGGCTTTTATCAGCCATGGCCATTTTCCTGCAGGCACTTCCCAACTGTCTCGATTCCATAGATAACAGTTGTTTGTACTTAGAAAGTTTAAGGTCATATGTTTCTGGGTGTAAATCTTCTCTCTTGCCCATACTTGCTCGGACCAGTGAGAGTAGCTCATTGGCATCCTTTTGTGCTGCAATAAATCCATCCGGCATTGCATACGTCTTCTCTTTCATCACGTTTATTCGCGTGATTCGTGCATCGAAGGCCACATCATTGAGATTCACATCAATTCGTCCACCTTGGATGTCAGCACTACCCTTCTCATGCATGTTGACTGCCTCATCTTGTGGGGGCTCAGCACCTTTTGGGGACTCCAAAATCTTCTGCTCATTTTCACTGGAAAATGACTGACCAACTGGTTCTGCTAGCTCACACGAGATCTGCGGTTCGAAGAGACATGAGAGCTGACGGCTGTCTCCATCTTCATCATCATTGTCATCGTTTCCTCTGCTTAGGAAACAATAGCTAAAGGGGCCACGACACCTCCAGGTGCTGGTGTCCAGCTTCCACAAGGGCAACGTTCGACAGTGCTTGGAGTCCTTCTGACTGCCACCTGTGCTCAAACACCTCTTGTCCTTTTTATCAGTGCTGACGTACACACAACTCTGGGAATAACTTTTTGACAGCTTTTTGCCCAGGGGGAGTTCTACCCTTCTCTCCAATTTGGATTCGTCTCTTCGGGTGATGTCCAGGCATTTCAAGCTGGCTGCAGCTGCCTTCTTTTCAAACAGCATCTCAATGCCTGCAGATCCTCCAATGATGCTGCTGCTGCGTCTCAGCACTTTCCTGTTGTGCGGCATCCTGAGGCTTCCTCCTATCATGTCATATGGCCGTAAACTAACTGTTGCCCCACAAGCCTGATTTACTTTGGGAATGTCACAAGAGTCTTGATTTTGACTTGGCACCTTTGATTCTGATAGCATGGATGATAGCATGATGGAGTCAGCTAGAGGCTGTCTAGGAAAAGCTGTAGGCATGCCTCCTTGTCTTCCCTTTTCAGGCTCTGTGAAAGCTACACTAGGGGTAGTAGAAGAGCAGACAGAATAATTAAACATCACCCTGATAATATTCAGAGACCGAACTTTCAAATATCTTTAACAGTCAGGACAAATAGATTCTTGGTATTTCCAAGTGGTCTCCATTCCTCAAAATATTTCACAAAAATTTCATTGCGAGTTCCCTGTGTCTTTTGTATTTCTCTAAGATGCCTCTTAAAATCTATCAGCAAATTATAACTTACGAATAGTTAATTGTTCATTCCACTACAGCAGACTCATTTAAAAAAAGGACTAGAAAATCATCTATAAAACTTCTTAAATCTCCTCCAATATATGGATTGGATGTTTTCTATTAAATAATTAGATTAATATTTTCAGATTAAAAGACATTCTTCAGCTATACCTGAAAGAGTACAGAAAGCTGCATTCATGGTAATTTTGGTTTGGTTATGTGTTTTTTTGGCAGAGAACATTTCTCATTCTTGCTCCTAGTCTGTTCCACTTTTGGATTTTCATGCATCCACACACTAGTGCTACATGGGGGTTGCAACCCAGGAAGAGGGAAACATTTAAAACCCGACTGAAAGAACTTCCAATGCTATCTCTGAAAAACTGCTTTTTTTTTTACAACACTAAGTTTATAAAATCTCTTGAAACTGGAACTTAAAAATGTGGTAATGATTCTTATGTAAATTATTCTTTAAGGGAACACCTACTGTCACATGGTGAAGTAAATACATGCTTAATAAGATAGTGACATTTTCTCATCCTTACATTTAGAGCTTTTTATTCATACTGGCATGTTTTTGACAGTCTGCTAAAATAGCATGTAAGATACGTAATAAATGAATAAGAGTTTTTCTCTCCTACATTAATATACCTTGTGAAGTCATCTTATAATCTAACAAGTATCCTGAAACTGAAGTGACTATGGATTTTGGAGAGGCTTCCAAAGAGTGGAAGAAAGACCTCTCCATTAACGTCCCCCCATATATTTTTAACTGTAATGAGAATTTTTTGAAAAAAAATTATCTTTGTAAACAGCTCATAAGTACAAGTAAAATGAATAGATACACCGAAGGTCTAATCCCACTGCTACAGCTTGACCTGCAGTTTCAGGCAAAGATAATGCAAATGTCACATCTAGACCTCAACCTTAACACATAGCTTTAAAAACAAACATAAGAAACGCTTTATTACTGCTGTACCTGTAGTTTCTTTTATCTTGGGGATCCGATGACATCCTTCTCTCAAAGTGCCGAACAACGTTTCAGCATTAATTGCTGAATGTACGACAGGCACTGTCATTCTGTGACACACAGCTTCAGGCTGCTGGTGCAGGTCCTTGTATGTCGTTCCATGGTTTGGAAGAATGGGAGCTCTTTCATCTGCTGGAATATAGGCAATGCCTTTCATTGATGGGTCAGAGATAATGTGCTTAACATCAGAGGTACAAAGAGGCGATTCAACGGGGGTAGCACATGTGCTACTGCCTGTGCTGCATCCTGCATCCACTGAAGAGCACTGAGAGCTTTGCAGTGAGAAATGGCCTTCGCTTTGCAAAGATGACATACGCTTCGCCAAGTGATATTCACAAAGTCTAGCCACGCTCTGCTCAGCTTCTGGAAGCTTTGAAGGATGGTCATCTGCAGATAAATCAGTATCTTCTGCGTCATTTAGGTCTTTGGCTGAAGACATGGGAGTCATATCTGACAGAAAGTTTTCACCTTGGCTAAGCCCCGAGGTATCATCCTGATCCACCTCAGGATTCATTTCATCCTTACAGTCAGTTTCTGTTTTACCAAGGACAGGAACTCTTGGAAAAGTCTTCCCATTCACTGTTTCTGGGCTTGGCTTATCTGCTGCCCCATCATCGGCAGCGTACCACCTTTGGCGAAAGGCGGTTCTCTCCACATTAAAAGTGCTTAGGCGCTGACTGTCTCTTGCTGAAAGAGTTCCAAATTTAGCTTTTAGATCTTCATCAGCCTCTGCTTTCTTAGTTCCCTGTTGCTTTTTCACAGTAGCACTGCCATCAGAAGGTGCTTTTACTTCGCTGTCTGTCATCTTATTTTTCCTTTTACTAGTGCAAGAGTATACCAAGGATCCCATGTGCAATTTGCTAAAATAATCAGTGACAGATTTTGTTTCCATGGTCTCTGGCTCCATTTCCATGTTATCCGAATGAAGAATCTGCTTTGAAGGCACAACTTTTGACTGTAGCTCTGCAGCCTGACGACCAGCCAAAGGCTGTGAGGGCTTCATGCCTGGCCCTCCAGCCTGATTCTTAGCGATGGGAAATTCAGTCTGCTCTTCCACAAGGGGTTGGTAGCCTTCACTTGTGGTCAAAAACACACGTGCAGTGTTTTCTGACTGTTTCTGTGCCGCGGCTAGTTCAGAGCTTTCAGTCATTTCAGAGGAATTTGTTTCATTGCCAGAATCTGAAGATGACTCAGGGCTATATGCTCGCAGGATAGCTACACCTGCAAGCCACAAAAAATAAGAGTCAATTAAATGACAGCAGCTGAAGCACCTGCATAAGTGACAAGCAAAGGGGGTGTGTTACAGACAAAAATATGCTTTGTAAGAATACTCTGACTTTATTGCACAGTTCCCGGGACAAGTAGTTTAGTAACATAATGGTAGTTCCATTAAATAATATGGAATATGATGTATGAAAAATGATGGCAAAAAAAAAAAAAAAGGAAAACCAAAAAACCAGTAACAACACTCATGAAATGGCGTATTTCCAAAGCTAAATGGATGAGATGGAATGACTTTCAATGAATAAATGTAACTATGGTGAAAGAACCTGAATTGTCATTCGTCTGCTGTTCCTCTGAAGCAGCCAAAGCTTCTAGTGCTTGAAGTGTAGAGACTACAGCATCATCTATGCCCTTCTCACACTTCCCCTCTGTATTAGTAGGGACAGCATCGATAAGTGACACTGGAATGTCATCATTGCCTACATTACTGGCTTGCTCCTTGTTGTCTCTAGGCTGCGTTGCTTGATTCTGAGAGTCTTCCTCATCTGAACTGTCCCTGAAGCCAGGTGGAGGAGCAGCAATGGCCATGTTTAAGGTATGCAATAGGAAATCATCTTCATTATCATCACCTTCTGGAGGTGGAAGTGAAGTCAAATCAATAATGTCATCACTAGAACCAGAAAGGCTGAGAAGAGCAGGCCTATTGATTTCTCCTACCATAATGTCTTCTTCACAGCTTACTTCATCTTCATCTTCAGCATCATCTGTGTTTTCTGCATAACAAATATCATGCAGCAAAGGCTCTTCTATCCCTTCCGCAGCTCCAAATATTTTACCTTCGTTTATAGTTGCATAAACAGAATTTGTAGCAAACTGAATGCTTTCAGCATCTGGTGCCAACTCCAGGCCTTTAATGTCATTGGCATTACTAATATAAATGGCTCTTTGTTTTTCTAGTACTTCTGGACTTTCATCCAAAAGCCTTTCATAGCCAAGAGTCTGGGGATTGATACCATCCAAGTTGTGATCTCCAAATATAAAGGAAACTTTTGCTCCCCTGGGGGAATCCTGTGCTTTCTTGCTAGATTCCAAACCTGAGAGTGACAGCAGTGAAGGCTGATTAAAATTTCTGCTTTCTTCTGCTTCAGTGGGATCACTTTGCTTAGCTAGATGCTGATCAAATCCACCTGAATTATAAGCATTTTCTATGTACAGATGTCTGTGTTCTTTTTGACATAACAGACTTTCAGAAGCATCTACAGTCTTCTGTTTTGGATCAGCAAAGGACATCTGAGTCTCTTGATCTCCTTCAGCCAGGAAAGTGGTAGTTTTTGGTATACAATTCCACTCAGAAGCAAGAAGATTATGCTTCCCTCTATTTTCAGTTCCTATAACATGGTGAAATAAAGTCAACATTGTGAAATCAAAGAGCTAAGTAATGTAATTTTTAAACAATGACTTGTTAATACCGAGCAATTAAGCTTGGGAATAGGACAGCTGGGTCATAAAACACTTTAGAAAAGCACTTTCAAACTCACCTCTGCTCTAAGTTGAATTCCTGTTGATTTAATGACCTAAAGTTTAACAGGCACTTTTGTACTATAGTACAAAACTAAACCTCAAATATGTACAAATGCTATTCCAGGAACAGGAACACAAAACCAAATCCCCAGCTGGTTTCTCCAACACCATATGTATTCTTACAAAAGATATATGCATATAAAATAATAACATTCACAGGGAGCATGCATCTGTTTTACTACAGTATGAAAGAAATTAATCATCTGGTTTATTTTACCATTAAGATGCTATCATAGGCTGAATATTAGAACATCATAAAGCTGAACTGATATATTGTTGTGCTAGGTCTGAGCCAGCAATCAGATCTCATTTGGCATAGCCTTATATTTATCTGGAGGTGCACTAGCTTAAGGTAGCTTCTGCTTTATACATGGGACCATTGTTAACATACTGTGCAATGAATACCTGTTTCTCGGCTCCCTGTATTTTTCTTGTTGGCCATGTTAAATATTGAGCGCCTTGAGTCAACCAGCAGTCTGTAGTATCCAGCCGTTAGGCAAGCAAGATTCATTGCATCTGACGACTCCATCAGTAGAGTAATAGGCTAAGAAGAATACAACCAACTCTTGGTTAAGGCTGTTCCTCCTCAATCTGTTTACCTGCTGACAATACTACTACATGGAAGCAAAAGGAATTACATCACAAACACCACAGTGAAAAATACACACGAGAACTTATTTTCCTCACCGCCAATATCAATGTCAAACATTTAGAAAAGACTGAAGTTGCAGTAAGGTAGAAATCCAACTGGATATTTTAAGAGCTAATTTTGCTCTCTTTCTGGGTGAAGCTAACTATTTTGAGACTCTTGCTTCATCTTTTTCTTCTATAGACTTTATTCTCACAAAAGGACTGTTTACTGTTGCTGTGAAACTGCGAAGGGCTAAGCACCTGGTACATTAGGCACTGGGGTTTTGCAGTAGTATGGGAATCTGCAGGTTCCCAGAAAATGAGGTGCCCTAAGCACAGGTAAAGAAGCAAAACATGTGAAGCAAACAGAGTCAGGGAAAGTTCAAGTTCAGAAAATACAGTAGTGAGGTTAAAGCTGTCATTACATGGCAGTGACAGTGAATATTACAATGACAGCTTAAAAGATTTCAGTGTTTGTGGGCTGGCGTTACTGAAAAGACAAGCGATGAAAAAATAAGCAGATAAACAGATACAAAGAGAAATGATCTCAGAAGGGAGATCAGCAAAGAAAATAAACTCAAAGCACTTAGATTAAAAAAAGAGTCAGACCTAAGAGAAAAATGAGAGATCTCAGAGCTTTGAAAAACTATGGCCGCCAGGCTAGCAGGCATTGAACCCAAGACATCCATATGAAAAATACTTTCTTTAATTCCCTTTTCTTTTGCCACAGTATATAAATGCATTTGTCTAAAACTTTTTGTTCATGTCTTTGTAGCTTTTAACACCAAAAGGCTCTTCTCAAATTTATTTTAAGGTGGCTAGCCTCTACAACTCCTAGAGAGGAAATAAAAATGAAGCCCTTACCATTATACATAGACAGAAATTACACCATAGACAACCCATCTTATCACTCACAGTTTGTAGTGACTCATAGCTATGTGGACATTTGTGACAATTTATCATAATTTAGTACGCAGAGCCCACTGTCACAAGACAGATGCAGGGACCTGCATCATTTGTTCCAGGAGGAACATTACATGCAACAAAGATGGCTATCCAACTTACTCGACCACTTACTAGTTAAAAGACAACTGATTCTGATGGAGGCTGTGGCCAAAACATAACTGATGATCAGAGCTTATTACCAAACCCACAAAAGGTCTGATAATTTTTCAAATGCCTGTGCTGCAGCATCTTAGGCCAAAATGCCCCAGATGCCCTGAATGTTGCATGAACAGTTTTCAGCAACATTGAAAAATTTATGCTTTTTTGTTCTTTGAAGTATTTCGTGCTACAGTTTGAGGTTCTATTCAATACATGCTTCCTTCAAAGCATTTAACTATAGCTATAAAAGTTAACTGTAAATTATTAAACCTACAATGGGCTAATTAATCTCTGTTCTTTTGAATGACTACTAAAAACTAACATTTGAAATGCTATTTTGATCTCAAATTTTCTGCAGTGATTGACAGAAACGGATGATCTCCACAGAAATCTCAGATTGCTGAAAACAGTGCTGTGAACTACTGTTAATCTGCTGAACAGTGACAGCTGAACTTTTATTGCCTGCTTCTGCCAAGTGATACATGCTTGAGAATACATTAAAAAGAAGCAAAAATAAAATAAAAATCCAAACTGCTTATTCATTTATTCATTAAGAAAATAGTTGCATATATGACATATATATTGGCATATTTAGAATCTGGATATAGGAACCTGCTACCTTAGGGTAAGCCAAGGGATGAAAACATCACTTGAGAATAACTCCCTGTGTGTGCCTGCATCTCCTACATACGATACAGTGACAACACCTACTTGTGCTCCACAGAGAGGCAATTTTTTGTCAAATTCCACCCAGAGCCTGCTAGATTTGTAATATTAATATTAGGCCAGTCTCTCTGTGTGTAAGATTGCACGTGTCAAAATGCAAGGGGATATACATGGTTTGCAATAAGACAGTACCAGTATTATAATATAAACCAACTGAATATCATGGTAATATATAATACTATGGCATACAGTGCTGCATTTTACATATGAGCAGATGGGATGGATTTAATTTCTATATTACTTTCTCCTTCTTTAAAAAGTGGATAACAGCTTTCTCACAAGAGGGCTCTGAATTTAGCACAGTAATGCCATTATAGCCTGAGATCCTCAGATGTTACCATTGCTAAGTAAGATGAAAGAGGTGCTGTGTCCAACAACCTGTACAATTCTCTTAAGTTGCTGCCAAAGAGCATCTGGATTTATTTACGGCAATGTTTTTTTCATTTACGTAAATACAGGGAAACAGTTCCAGGTCAATAAACCTAAGGCATTCAAAGCAAAAGCTAGTAAAATATTCCTTGTGTACATTTTTTGTGTATAGCTGGGTAAGAAGAATCGTTAGGCTCCATTTATTTTCATATAAAGTTTAAATTTCAAGTATAATGAGAACTCTTCCTCCAATCTCTGATTATCCTGATTAATGCTCTAGATAGTCTATGAAGCCTATCCTTTCAAAACCAAATAGAAAACACGTCAAGAAGAATCAGGACAATATAATACACAAATCTCCACTTATTGCCACTAGATGCCACAGACACAGTGTTAAAGGGGGATTCAAGAGAAATTAAATGACTATAGGTAGATGAAGAGCATCTATGAATATATTGTATAGGGTAAAACACTTAACTGGAATTATAAAGGTTAAGAAAATACCTTGCCTTTTTACAGTTTATTTCATTGGTAACCGCTATGAGGTTACTTGCAGTGAACTTTGGAGATAAAACACTGGATCACAGTGGACACTGGTCTGATGCAGCTGGAGATTCTCTAATGGTAATAATATTGTCTGTTACACTAGAAGGAGCTTCTAGGGGCCCAAGGAGCTTCAAAAAAAGGCCAATTTCATCATCACCTCTTCTCACCATGGAAATCAAGGAAGACAACAACAAAGCAAGTCATCTGAGTTCAGCCAAGTGAAAAATCAGAATAGAATACAAGTGCTGCAAAGCACCAGTCTGGCACACTGCAGGCCCTCAAGTGCCCAAGCCGTACTCTACATGCACTCTGACCAAAAAAAAAAGGCTAAATGCACACCCTCGGAATATTATTGGCATGAAGACATTCAGAACAGTACAGCTTGATCAAATAATCAAATAAAGACAAAAACTTTATTTAAAGTTATTATATCAATATAAATCAACAACAAACTTACCTTTACATCTAAGACATGCAGCTCAACTCTAACGCTGCTTTCGTCTTCTGTAAACATCTCAATCCTGTTCACGTGGCTGAAGTCTGCCAGGAGAGCCACCAGGTTTGTTTTGGTGTTTATCACATGACTGATTCCGTACCGTGGCCCGACTAACAGAGTCACTTCTGAACGCTTTTCTCCCTGCTTTAGCAGAAAAATAAAAAAAGCAAAAGTAAAAAACCTGACAGGCACCACATAGGGACAAAAATCATCACTGCCTTTCATTTTCATGGGGCTACCTTTGCATGGCATTTCTGAGTTAAAGATTATTATGTTTTCCTAAGAAGATTCAATACAGAAGAACATACACAATTAAAAACAAAAAGTAAAGGAATCTGCTCCTTGAAATTGACTGTACTTTTAGTTTTTAAATGGATAGTAAGATAGACAGACAGATGCTTCTGTTATAAGAACATCTTTGTCATCAGGAGTTTCCCAGACTAATAATATGAGTATTCTACAGTTAATGGGATCATGCTATTTGCCAAAAGGGTGCTAACCTATCTCCAAATCCCCAGTAAAAATTCAAATTATAACAGGACTGTTATTTTCAAGATTAAAAGAAAAAAAAAGTGATTTGGTTCAATTTAACAATTATTTTTAACAGTGTATGAAGAGAACCTAAGCTTCTGAAGAAAATTATATGGTCCAGCTTTTGCAAAATGATATTTGGATTAAAAAATCAAGAGAAGAGAGATACTATTTCACGAGAAATATTACCACTAGTGTTGCCTTGAAAACACGCCCTCCATATAGTCGTAGATCACTGAGGAACTTTAAATAATGCACCTTGGCTTGCAGAGCAGATAGCTGAGGAAGGAGAAACAGGGGTAAGAGGTAGTGGTGGAAATCGACACATTATCAATTTCAGAAAGAAAATGTATTTGTGTACGGAGAACAGACTTCAATAACAGCTCTTCAGAGCCTGAAACTAAATCATTAGATGCTTGAGTTTCAGATGAGGAGAAACAGTTTCATTCTTAAAATTCAGATCTTGCTTGTTTAGTTAAAACGCACTGAGGACTTGGGTATGGGCAGATCACAGCGCTGCACGAACATGGTAACTGCTCCAACAAAGGGAAAAGGTTAAAACTACTCGGATTAAATATCTGTGCATTGAGGGATTTCAAGGCTAGACAGCAGGTTTCCATTCATAATCACCATCAGTTCTTAAACATTTATGTACCTATACAGAGAAAGAGAACAAAGAAATTGCTTTTGTCAGCTATGTGTATTACATTTTGCTAGGTACTTGCGGCATATGGCATATTATTCCACCTCATTACTGTATTTTCCATTTTTTAAAATAAACTCTTCCACTATATTTAGTAGGGAATAGATCTGAAAGCCAAATACAGTACACCAATACATATGGTCATATCATGCAATATATGTCATAATTTTTCTCCTTTTTCTTCTCTGAGCTTTAACTACCTACTTGAAAAGAAACAACTTGGAAATATTTTATGAGACTGACTGGAAACAAGAAACAGTTCATTTCACCCAAACACCTCATACCTCCCTGGTATAAATCCTTACATCTGGACTTTTAAAAGATAAGAGGAAACAAGCTCATCTCATTTGCTCTTCTCATTTTGGCCACTAGATTTCTAGTTCAAAATTTTATTTGATCTTGAACAGCATTTTAAGAGCCCCAATACTGAGGATTTTCTAGACACCATGGAGGAAATGAACCTGGCGCAGAGCAACTAGTGGGAATGCTTTCCCCTTCCCTTTACTAGGTGTTCAGTTGCTGGAGAAATAACACAGGGGTTGTGAAAAACAGAAGAATCCTGAGAATGACAGGCTTCCCTTCATGTGGAGGGAGAGAAGACCCCAGAAGGAAATCAGTTCCTGTGTTCATACCTACAAGCAAGACAGCAGGTGACGATGAGCTCAGAAGCTTTGTTTCTGAGACCTACCTGCTAAAGAAGCAGGTGGGCACACAACGTATTTCCAAAACTCAAATCAGAAAAGAATGAAGCAAAGCCAATGAAGTCTGCTTGCTGCAGGAAGGGACTGTTGCGACCTCTCTTCTAACCAAGAACTGATACTGTGTGCCACTGTCACCACCTGCAATGCCTGCAGCACTGATGGCTTCCAAAATAAACCCAAGCTTACACTACCAGCATAAACAGTAAGTAATCGGCATTATTCAGCTTTAGCCTCAGCAGTACAGGAGGTGTGCAGTGCTTCAGTCAAAAAGGTGGCCTGTCTTCCCAAGCACCCCAGGTCAAACACACAGAGCTACGTCCACAGTCATGATGTGATCTGAAACCTCCAAGCAGGATTTCTGTTGATCACAATGAACCTTAGCTCAGGCACCAGGTGTTTTGGGGTTCTTTTGTTCAGAAACAAGGTGTCATGGAGCAGGATTCAACTCATTTTATGTCTCAACTAGTCACTCTTAGGTTCTTTTTATAGTGCATGGAGAGAAATAGGCATTTCTAGGACACAAGTGATCTGACCTATTTTTGGTCCCTACTGTGGGATGGGATGAATCGCTCGCTAGAAGTGCCTATTTCTCTCCATTGACTACAAAGAGGTACTAGATGACTTGCATAAAGAAACCTCATTATGGTGTCTAAAACCAGCCTCAGCTGTATGAACATAACAAAGGCGTTTCTCAGAGACGTTGTCTTCTACATGTTTTTCCCAGCTGAAGTGAAAGCTTTGTGCTAAGAAAAGCATTTTACAACAGCAAGAGAGGGGGTCCTTTAGTGTAAGGATCATCATCTATCCAGTTAGATCTATGTTTACAGCATAACGGAAACCAATCGTGAAAAACGGCATTTATGTCAGGCCCATAGGTTAATGTGGCTCAGATGAGAGCATCAGAGAAAGAACAATAACTTTCCTAACAAGTCTGCCATTAATAGGAAGCACTAAATGAATTTAAAAATATATATCTTTATCATACATCAAGTATTAATAACCAGTTTTCTGGCATTCTCAAGATAAAAAGATAGTTTAGTTGGGGTATAATTAATTAGCTTTAATTGTTCTTGGCTATGTTGTACCGAGCACCTAAAGTTATATCTCTGAAAATATAATGGCTAGGTATTTCTCCGAAGCATTGACTTTAAATGTTTCCCATGCACGCTACCCTTTCTGTTCTTTAAAACATATTTTCCATTAAGATGCAAATGTAGTACCTTTTTACCCGGAGGAACTAGGTTTTGATTTGCTTTGACAAGGTGTGAAAGTGCTTTCTTTATGTTCTTTTCTTTCATGCTTTGCAGCACAGCAGATGGAAGAAAAGTCTCTAATCCCCATTCTTTTCTGTAATAAAAGGCATATATTTAATTTCACATTCCTGTGATGATTATTTATCTAAAGACTGGTAACTATGATGCCAAGAGAATGAACACCTGAAAACTGAAGGAGAGTTGATTAAGTCCAGAGCTGTGCAATAACACATTATTTTCTATATTCAAACTCTGTATTACTTACGCAAAAGATGCTTTGAAATGATATATAATCTCTCTTGCATCCCTTCCATGTCTTACATCATGCCATTCAGAAAAGAAGTTTTAAGTTTTTATGTTTAAAGTCTATGCCGTATTGCTAAATAGCACTTAACCACACAGGCAAGTACCACTACAGAATTAATATCGCAAATGATTTAACAACATAATGCCAAGTTTCATTTTATTTTCTAGGGTTTTTTAGAACATGCAAACCAGATAGCCATTGTCTTTGTTACTTCTATTTTGTGTGGGGTTTTTTCCTCCTCAAAACAACCAGTTGCCCTCTTTTTATGGAATTTTCTTTTCTGCTTGAAGCACTCATTTTGGTAGAAGACTGACTCTTCACTTGTAAGTAATTACTTCTGCAGATTCATTAATAGGATACAACATGACATGATCTTCAGTAAGGTGGATAAACTCTACAAGATTGAGTGTGCAACAGTAATTATTTCCATTCTGCAAGTAAATTAAGCAACAGCAACATGTTTTGAGGTTTGGGTTTTCGTGTTTTGTTTTGTTTTTATTTAAAACCGTTGTACACACAGTTGCATTTTGGAAATTTTCTGTTTCTTTCTGGTTACATATTCACGTAGTAGACTAACCAGGTGCCTACTGGGATACTTCTGTATTTAAGAAATCTTACAAATGGAATATAAGACCCTACAGTCTTCTGAACCAAGAAATCATCTGAATCTTACTATAAGAATCTCTACTAAAACCTTAGGATTCAGACCATATAAAATTAGATCTGACCATTAAATCACTGAAAGCAAATGAGTTAAGCTTATTTACATTTATAGGCTATTTCATGTGCCTAAACAGATGACCAAAAGGTAAATGAACCAAAAGGTCTATACTTACAGCTCTTAACATACCTGAACCAATTTCAGCGACAAAAGAATGAAGCTGAAATTGGTGCGTACATATAGACATATTAAAGAAACAACCTTAAAGAATCTATGAGTTACTCCTAATGGTTCACTTTTAAAGAACACACTGCATTCTCAACTTACTCTATATATTTGAGGGAGATTTTCTGAGTTTGCTTGGTGGTCACAGTTGCAATATACATTTGTAATGCAGCCAACCGCAGGGCAATGTCATATTTCAGTTCTGGTCCAAATCTTTCCTGAACCACGTCATTACAGCTCTGCCAAAAAACCAGTAGAGGGAGCATCAAGTTAAAAAATCTTGCACTAAAAATAAATTATAGTACTTTTTCTTTATTTTTTTTAAATTGACATTACATCAAGAGTAACCCTAAACTCAGAAGAAGCAGGACCATGCTGAAGGTAGGACTGTCGCTCTCAGAGGTGTCAGATGTTCACCAGCATATGGGCACTTCTGAAGAACACACGTACCTCTGCCAAAGGGCAGAAGGCAGGAGATTTTGAACTAAGCTCTCTTCATCCTTCCCAGGGAGCACAGTAATCCTCTTTCACAAAGAGTGCTGGGAGGGTATCAGTGTATCTGGACTCAAGATAGCAGGATTCTACCTGGTGAGATACCCAGGAGAACCACATCGCTTGTACATCAGTTTTCTCATTCATTTTACTGGAAGTTCCTTTTCAGACATCATTTCTGTCCGTTATTACAGTACGAAAAATAAGTATTAGCAATTACTTCAGCTTCACTCTTTTGTAAAGCCAAATATATTTTCGGAAAGATATCAAAGCATTACTATTTGGAGAGACTTATGAAGGAAGGGGACTCTGCAGATGATGAAGATTTGCACATTCCCCAAGTGCATTCATTGGCTTTATACAGCAGAAATAAAAACCAGGATTTACTGCAGCCACCTTTTTCTATGTGAAGATATAAATCTATATATACACCGAGTCCAACTATCTATTCTCCTTTACACTAACAGTGGCCATGCTTTCACTTACCTGTACATAGAGATATTCAAAAGCAACTGGATCTCTTCTTAAAAGATCAATGGGATCCTTTGGGACAAAGCTAATCCTGAAAAGACATCTCATCTTATGTGAGCTTGGCCTCTGGGTCACCTAGGACAGTGCAATAACCATATTAGAGCTTGGCAGGTCGAGTTGGTTGAGCAAGGTGGTCTGTAGTCTTGGGCAATGTGACCCTGCTCCAGACCCACATAGTAGCAAGATAAAATAATTCTACCCAACAAACAGCTTTGCCTTCATTAAGTTCTTCACAGAAGAACATCATATATATAACCTTGTGGAAA
Organism: Phaethon lepturus; assembly: GCF_000687285.1. Taxonomy (NCBI): domain Eukaryota; kingdom Metazoa; phylum Chordata; class Aves; order Phaethontiformes; family Phaethontidae; genus Phaethon; species Phaethon lepturus. The sequence goes on from NW_010522842.1 coordinate 18,845, forward strand.
GACTTTTAGACTCATATAGGCATGACTGCCCAATGCAACTCATCGTCAAAGCAACAGAATTCACTCATTCAAAACCAGAGTGAAAGGACAGAGAAAACAGACCTTAATGAAAACCATCCAAGTGAAATACAAACTGAGTTGTGCTTC
>NW_010522842.1:19022-78540 GCF_000687285.1 Phaethon lepturus
AGAAGGGTTACAAGGTTTTTGGGGAGATGTCATATTTTATTTCTTAAACTGACTGAGAACACAGATGAAGCACAGCTTGGCAGCTATTATTTTACTTTCTCTCGTTGTTTAATCCATTAGGCAATTTGCAAGAAATTAGGTCTTTTTCCTGGGTTGTTCTGGATTAATAGATATATGCCATGACTTCTGACCAAGACGAATCTCTCCCAATACATTAAAAAATTAAAAAGACCGATTTGCGTGTTGGTCAGCAAAACTTCGTTACGCATGTAACACTGTAATCTGGGTATATTCACAGGGGACCACTGCATAGCTAATCAATAATTGGATGAAAGGGTAACAATCCAATAACACCATTGTAAGTCATGGTCAGTAGCAATATTATAATGGCAAATTAAAGTATTGCTGATTTTAGAGGAACTTCAAAGAAGACACCCTCAGAATTAATGTAGTTTATGTAGTTTATTTAATTAGGATAATGCGGTCAGAGAGTTAGTGTACTTCATAGTCAACACCTTTAATTGATAAAACTATACTTTTAAAAATCTTCAATGAAGTCTCTGTGTTGCCCTAACAATTTTCAAAAAGCATGTTTATCTCACATTGTCTCTGAGCTCATTCCTAAGTATCTAGGTACACTCCATATGTGTAAATAAAAGCTCCGGATGGTATTTTCGAAGGCTCACTGTGTTGGTTTATTCTGATCTTTCTGATTTCAATGAGAATTTTCCCAATTACTTCAAAGAGAGACAGCTAGGCCAGGAGAGCCAGTACTGAGTACTTCTGGATATTGTGCATTCACCGGGTAGCTTATATGCACAAGAAAAGAACGTTAACATGGCAAAGTGCTTAAAGGGTAGAAAATACTAGAAAGACTGTTAGCTGGTAAACTAAGCTCCTTCATACCATTACACAGACTCTAGTTATATGATCAAGGGAATTCTGGCATTTAAATTAAGTATTTTTTCTCCAACTCATCAAAGAATCCATTTCTTTTTTTTGCAAATTTAGGTGAAACTTAAAAAATACTAATGTTTCTCCTGAAACATGGAAATAGCATGGAAAATTTCAGGCTAGACAGTTTGTCAAAATGATAAGCAGCTGAAATCAGGGTCCTCTGCTAGGAACTGTGAAGCAACTTTACCTCTTGTCACACCTCCCTGATCTAAAGAAGAAAGTCGCACCAGCATTTTCTGGGTCACAATTCATCATCACTGAAGTGACATAATGTATCGCTGCATATACGGGCCAAACTTGGCTTCATAAGAAAGAGTATTTGTCCTGGCTGAAACCAGGACAGTATTATTCCCTGTCACCTAGACACAGATCTGTATAATCAGATAGGAACCAAAGATCAAAATGGGTTTTTTAAAGGAATTTGGACAAACTGTGGTTCTTAGAATTGTTACCATAGATTTTCCACCTGTTGAGAACATTTACTACCTGGGACATTTACGATATGAAAAAGACTTGGTAAATATTTTCTAGCTTTCAGTCCAATCTTTAATGAATTTTTAAATACTTTTTAATGGCCCAATAAAGCAATGGAATATGATGCCTATATAATAGAAAAAGAATTGTTTTCAGTGAGAACCTGATTCCTACAACCACATCTAAATACCATTGCCATCTGATAGACTGTATCAAACTATAAATCTTGCAGTTAACTCACTTGAGTAATGAAAAAGATGGATAATTCACTGATTAACCCGTCCCATTAATATCTGTTTTCACAGATCATTACACAAACCTGAGTAAGAGTCTCCTGTTCATGTAGCAAAAGGAGTTTCGTTCCAGATCCTTCAACTCTCTGCTCCAGCATCAGGGAAAAGTGTTCAATACACTTGATGGAAAGCTTTTCTTGGAGTGTTAAGATGACATCCTAATTAACAAAGCATTTATAAAATGTGCTTAAATTAATTAAGTGCTTGGCACCCGGTTCTCTTCTGCCACACACCCTGCATTTACCCAGCACAGGGTGGAAGCCCTGATGTTAAATGGGAGGACGGTCGTGTTTTGTGCCTGTTCTGTGTGAGTATACAGGACATCCCACACGTTTACCCAGTGAAAAATCAGCGCCTTTACATACAAACATCCCTGAGATGCTATCAGATAGGCACATGAACAATATATACATGGGATTGCTGTGAATCGACAACTGTCTGTGCAGTTTAACATGCAGATTATACTTGTGTGGCCCTTAGATCATATCTCTCTGTCTTCCTGGAAATAAAACCTCTCCATCAGCAAAGGAAAGACGGTCTCGCCACTATTCTCTTCGCTTACTGTTGGGGCAGGGCCACCAAGCAGTATAAACCGAATTTATATGTTCAACAAAAAAATTAAATGAATGGCCTTTATTTGTTTTTATAGCAAGGTGTTCTTTTTGAAGTCCACTTCTTGAGTTATAAATGCTGACAGAAAAGTCAACAATGATGATACTTGTGCAGAACAATAGCTCTAAATTCAGGGACCATGTTAATTTGTAATATAAACCCCATTTTTAGAGACACTTAATTAGTTTTTTTCACATTGGATTATGTCTAATTTGAGAACATTTTTTTCTAAAATAACAGGTAAACAAACCTCACAAAACTATTCATCCAATCCCTACTTTACTTTCATATAAAGCTTTGTAAATATATGCAGAGTATTAATGTCAGTATCATCTGGCAAACTATCTTTTGCTTTAGGGAATGTAGTGGGAAAAAGAAATATATAATAACCCATAAGTTTAAAAGTTTCACATTATGTTGGTGAAAATATTAAAACATTTCTATACATCCAAAAGATTTTTAGATATACCTAAGTATTCAGATGGATAGGACTTACTAAGGAGATTATGATGAACTGTAATCCAAGTGTTTTAACATAATTTAGGAAGATTAATTCATCAATTACAGTGTGTTTATGGAAAATCAACACCGAACTGGTGGAAGGATGAAAAATGTATGTAGGAGGATGTGGACAACTCTGTACAATGTAAAGAATATAAGACAGTATTAATGGATTGCAAGCAACCACTCTCAATAATGAAGGTTAACATTACACTATCCTGGCTAATGGGGAATTTATTGCTTACACATTAAATCTACTTTTATTTATACTCCTAAACTATGCTCAGAGACAAGAGGCATAACAGTAACATGAAGAGACATAATATTAAATGTAAGATATTAAGAGGGGGTAACAATGGCACTGTTCTCCACTAGCTGTTTTGGACTTTTTAAAATATGATGCTAAGGAACATGGGAACTGAATTACTGAACGAAATTTTTTGCCAGCCTATCGTCTCATCCGATAACTTACAGTCAGCCCAGGTGCTACCTCGCAGCAATAAGGAAAGCGAGGAGTGCAGGTAAGGTGCTGGTTGCACCCTCGTTCTTAAGTGGTGAGTTACTGGACTGCTGGGGGCAGAAAAAATCTGCATTTTCCTTGGCTCAACTGGGGCACATCTACTTCACCTCAGTTTAAGAAAAGAAGCAGCAATCCACACCCACCCATCCACAATGAGGAACATACACACACACACATGCAAGAATATGTAATATATAGGTGTGCAGGCTACAGAATATATAATTGCCTGAATTAGATGCAAAGGAAATTATTCCTACAAGAAGTCAGAATGACTAAGGTCAAAGCAGGCTTACAGCATCAATGCAGCTATGTTGCTGAGCCCACATGGGCATCTTTGCAAATGACTTCAGATTAGATATATGATCTTACGGTACATGACACACCCATGACAGAACCACTGGAAACTAATGTAATGTGATGTGATGGCCAAAGACTGGTCTTCAGAGACAAAATTGCGTGGAACAGGTTGGTTGTTTTTACGTTCATAAAAGAAACTACTGGAAAGTGGGCTTGAAGGCCTTAAAAGGGTACGGAGACCTCACTATCTGCATGAAGCATGTCTCCTATTTCTTCACCCAATCAAATTCTCAAATGGATTGAAGGAATTCAGTATCTCATGGCTGTAGAGTGGAGGCTTCTATCCACTACCTGCACTCAATCTATGCCTAAGGTATATATATGAACTATAAACAGATACCACAACCCATTTTTAAGTGTAACTTCAGGATCTGTTTTGCCTTCAGACTGGAGTAAATTTCCTCTTGTTTACCTTAGTCAGTCACTCTCCTTGCTGTTCTAACTGATTGAGCACACTGCTGAATCACAGTGAGCACAAAAGCAGCCTTTCTTCAAATAGGCATAGCTTTACAATCCCTTAAAGCCAGCAAAAGCTGTCAGTGCAGCTGAAAGTTGCATCCCCAGCCTTCACTGATCATTCCTACCCCTGCATCTCTCTTGTCTCAGTGTCCCAAGCATGCACGCTACATGTGGTGAACTAGATTCGGTAACCAATCTATGTTAAAACTATCTCACCCGAACAGAAGTGCTGAAGAGACTAGCAGCATGCCCAACGGTGCTAGTTGTGCTGCTTACTATGCTACTCCAAGGCACTCACAGACACCAACGATGCCTCTGGCTTAGGAACCTACGTGGAACAGTGCCACAGACAATCCCTAGCAGCCTCCGTTGTGTGCCAGGGCTTCACCTCTTTAATGCTGTATGTGAAATGCGTTATGAAAGCATAGAGGGCATTACACCGAGACGAGCAATTTATCACCAGTAAAACCCTACAATATCCCATTCCAGGTTCACTGGATGACAAGCTAGCTGATATTCAATAAGTAACCAACATCTTAATCTCCTTAGCTCCTGACTTCTGCTGACAAATCATGATAAGACCACACAATTTTCCCTATGCTCCAGGCACATTAAAATGATCACTTCTACCTCTTCTTCATTGACAATCAATATTGACAATCATTGACAATATGTTTTTAGCAGCAGAAAAATGGACTGAAACCTCATTATTCCTGACCTATGAGTCCAGCCCCAGATGAACACACTAGTAATTTTGTTCTTGAAGCATTCCAAGTAATTATAACTACAGAAGGTCTTAAAAAGAGTTAACTGGCATTCTTGGCATTGCACACCAAGATAGCCTACCTTTATTGAAGTGCTGCAGTCAAAACGGAAAGATTTGGTTTGTCCATTTTCAAGATACACCTTCAGAACATTTGGCATGAAAAGAAGTGAATTGTCCTTAACTGTTTCCTGCCAAGCAAATCAGTGAATCAGATTACAGCATGTAACAAGGGAAATCTAAATGTTGTTCTGTAAAGAAGGACATCATTCAGATGGAAAGGTAACAAATTAAAAGGGGTGTGTTGCCTGAAATTGAAAGCAGAATTAGCAATGCCCTGCAAGTGTCTAGCTATGCTCATTACAACAGCACTCTATAGGTCTCTTTCCTGGAAAAATATATCCGTTCACATACATTTTATGTTTGGCTTGGATTATTTTCTTTCCCACAGTATATGCTACCTCTGAAGTTGAAACATTTTCAATAAAACAGAAAAATAGATTACTGTTTCTCTGAATATAGTCAACTATTTAGTGTCTTCAATCTACAAAACAGGAACTGCAGATTCATTAGTAAGAATTACAATCAAGATGTTTTACATTCTTTTTATAGCTGGATATTAAATGCTAATATCTGTCATCATTTAAGAAGAGTAACATATAATATTGCTACTTAATTGTGACAATTCATAACAAGGATAGTAAAATAAACAGGAAAAAGGAAGGGAAACAAAGCTTTGTTGTTTTGTTCTTTTTTTAAGCAGAAATTGCTTTTGACAAAATGCAGTATCAATTTATGTTTGGAGGAGAGTTGGATAAAGACATCAGTGTGGAACGATGTTCTGGCAAATTATGAAAATGAGCCATGAGTTCATGTTTAAGGAGGAGTTCAGTGCCTCTCAAAGGGAGGCTGACTTTGCCTGAGGGCTGGAAACAACAAGTTCAAGTAGATAAATTTTAAAGAGGTCTGTAAGGTAATGTTAATCTGTTTTCCTGACATGCTACTTCTCTTGAGCTTACAGGTTTTCCTACTACAAAATTGCTCTGAAAAACAAACAAGCAAGCATTATCAAGACTATAAAGACAGACATGTATGTGCTATCACCACAAAATGCAATCACTAGCATTTTAACTTTATTTTAAGAAGGGACAAATTTTTTTCACAATGTTATGGGCCCAATGGACTTTAGAGACAGATCTTTCAAAAACTTCAGAAACAGAAAAACCCTTCCCTTTGAAAGTCTATCATTGCTGTTCCTATCATATAATTCCCCCACTTCCCAGCCTTGAGGCGTACCTTTGGATGAAATGCTCAGTCCTTCCTGAGGTTAAATAGTTGAATACTCACCGACACCTGGCCATTGATAATTACTTCTTCTGAAAAGCGCACTTTGACAGGATTGGACTTCAATCTCGCCTTTTTTGCAGCACTAATAAAAGCTGATTTAGGAGACTGGAAGGGAAAATGATGACAAGATTTATCACATAATTTCAAGTTAAAACCTATCTTTCCTTTTTCAGTTATTCTCCCTGTTTCTCACACAGTGGGAACTTCATGTATACAGCAACACTTTGCATACCATGCACTGAAGAATGGAAATACAGTCAAACCATAATGCTTCCTGAGATAATACGTATGTACCTACATATAAGGAGTCAGAAATGCATAATGCACATACTGAAAGTTATCCCACTGTCAGACTGGAGCGATGAGAAGGGCTCTCAGCCTACATAAAAATTTTTTGTAGTGCTTCCACAATGACTGCTGTCAACCAAACTTGTTTGCATGAATGGACACCGACCAGTGACCAGGCAGTGACCCTTCCTTCAAACACTGAGCAGAAAATCTTTGCATAATCTATGATCCACCAGATACAGATACACAAACAACTTTTGCCAAAAAAGTGTCTGAGAGCTCTCCAAGTGCACTGGCATCTCACTACATTAGTCCACTTCAAAACACAGGTTAGAACCACCAGAAGGCACCTACAGGTCTGGAGGTTTCCCCTGAACGTAGCCCGAACACGCACCCTGTGCAAGGCTTGCCTTCAACAGATCAGATATTTGTGGGACTTCATGGATTAGAAGTCTAGAAACATTCCTTATTTTCTTCTGGAACCTAATTGACTTCTACATTATTCAATGGATTCACCTGGGATCAAGTGTTCAGCCCTTGGAAAAAAATTTTCTCTCCATTTGAGGAGTTTGACTAACAACCCATTTTTAGTAACAAATTAAATATTCACAGTCAATGGCGTTTCCATTTTCAGCAGCAGAGCAAGGTAGTTTTATTCGCAGGTCAGTTACAAACACAGTGCTTCTTAGCATTGCTTAACTCCATAACCATGTTAATGGGCAACGAAAAAAATTCTGGCTTTGGCTGAAAATCACTGGGCTCTTTCAGGCCAGGTTTTGGTCCATTAGTTTCAGTAAAATGTGAATTAAGATTTTCAGAATCTTATTCTAACTCCTGAGAAGTAGTCTTACTACTTTTGGATACTGAAAATCCAAACTCATGTTGGATTGCCTGTGAGAAATTAGTGCAGGCATCAGTGATGATGATCCTGGAATAATTTCCTGTTACCAATGCGGCATGACAGTAGTCCTTGTAAACACATGAAGTCTTGTCACCATCACTCAAATTTTGCCTCAACTAACAATCTGCAGGATTAATGGAGTATTCCAAGGCCACGTGATGTTGTTATGTTTAATCTCTGCTGAAACTGCTTAAAAAGTTACTTTCTTGAGATGCAGAAGCCTTGTTTCTAGTAACTAGCAGGAAGAAGTCTCTAGCTCCTGTCTGTATGCCACTGATTTATTATCACATCAAAAATGTGTTAGCTATTACCACAGCTCAGTATCAACCAGTGAACAAAGAATGAAAGATGCCACATTCTCCCAGGAAATATCAAAGCCATCCAATAATTCCTGGAGCACAAAATAGAACGAGGAAATAAAAATGAATGCTTCTTCACTTTTACAGTTCATTCTTTCTTACCTCTTCTCTAGCAGCTATGACCATACATCTTTTTAATCAGTAACAGTAAATGACAGAAAATTCAACCCCATGATCAAACCAAGCTCAGCTTCCAAAGCCAGTGCTGAAAAACGCAGAAGTCCCCCAGAAGACTTGAAACAACCACCGAAAAGAAAGAAAGAAAAAAACTTTAAAAAAAAAAAGTTAATGTCTCCGTGTGCGGGACCCAAAACACTTCTTCAGCAAGAAGGGACAACGTGGAAACGCTGAAGAAGCATGCTTACCTACTGTACTATATGGCACCCAAATAATGGACTGCAACCTGTTGATTGCCACTGCCACGGGGCAGCACAGCTATAGGAGTAGGCTACTGGCTCTCTCTTGCAGGGCAAGGGGAAAAAAGTGGCTTTCACTTACTCTTCGTGCTGGAAGAGGCTTTCTACAGCTGTTGGCTCTTATTGCAGATGTCTCACCAGCCTGGCCTCTCTTTACAGGCAGAATGCCAAATTTGCTTCCAGATTCTGGCAAGGTTATTGCTCTACAGCAAATCCGGCAAACCGCTATGTGGCTCCGTCGCTCTCTACAACCTCTCTCCCCAACCTCAAAAGTCACTTGCAGGGGGAATAAACACTTAAATTACGTTATTGCAAAAATGTGATAGGGGACTCTTACGCAACCGAAAGGTTTGAATATATGCGAGTTCCCCAGGACTCCACCAGGACACAGGGCTTAATGTACATTATTGCACAGCCAGGGGAGCATGCCATGGTCTGCCATAAAACATGGCGCTTCCCTCCCTTCCCACTTCTTCTGTGGCAAGGCGGTGAGGACTCCAGCCCCTTGCCAGGCACTCTGGGTGAGCCGGGAAGCAGATTGCTTTCTAAAAACCTCCAAACTATAAACCAGGGGGTAAGAAAAACCGGATCAGCTGCGCCGGGTATTTGGGGGAACGTTCTCAGCTGGTTAAAGGTTTGAGTAATAGCACAGCTTTACATTTAATTGCACAATCTCATTGTTTCTACTTCTGCATCAACTTGGCACTTGACATTTTCTCCTTGAGAAAGGAACTGTTTCTAAAGAGTGCGGCAAATGCCTAGGAAAACAGTTGGGTTTGATTGTCGAAACTCCCTTGTCTAACAAAGCATCAGCAAGATGATGTGCTGCTCTATTTTATTTTAATGTCTTCAGGTTTGTAGGCGAAGAATGATGCCAATTAATGATTCTCAGAGTGCCAGGTTCATTTGTTTCTGATACTTCGTCTTTTAGCCAAATGGAAGCCATTATCCTCAGTTAATGACCTTAAGCAGGAGGTGTTTACACTAATGCAGAACATTTATCACTGCAAGTAAAGTATTTGCATTGTCACAGATAAAAACAGCTTAATTAGAGTGACTTTTGCAAAATGAGGGGATGCATTTTAACAAGTCAAAATACTTCAAAAACCCACAAACTTCACACTGTGTGACCTAAGCACTGTTTCCTGTTAGAAGTTCAAATTGATCAGGATTTTAAATAATTTATACTTGTTTACACAGAACTCAGTAAAAATTCAGCTGATCATTTCAACACTTCCTGGAGAAACTGCTAACAAGAGAAATGAAGCATTGCATAGAGATTTGTTTGGAGGAAATGCTAGTGAAGACTGAGGCCCTCTTTTGAACCCTACTGACTAGGGACTGCAGCCAATGGGCATCCCATCAGCAGGGTCAAAACATGAGAGATTGCTATAACAAGACGAGGCTCTCTGGAAAATGTTATTTTTCTCATTTTCTGGACTTTTCAAAAGTAGATCCTATTTCTGTCAGCAGCATTATAGCAGGTCATTTTTTGATAGGTCCTAGAAACAATATCCTGCATTTTGAGGGAAACTGGTTTTTTGATGAAAATAAGAATGTCTAGTATTTTGTCCACTTTTGCAGGTAAACTATAATTTGGGGGCGATTCCAAGGGAAATGGTGTTTATTTGCTGCAAAAGCCCCTTTGAGTGCTCTTGCTGGCAGATGTGCTGCAACAACAAATCCTTTACTCATGTTCAAGAAAAAGAAGGACTTAGCATTTAGAAGAGCGTAGTGTAGTACTGAGCTACCATAAAGAAATGAAACAAGACAGCAGTATGGGACAGTCAAAAGGTGAAAAGAAAACCTGAAAATAAGTGTCAAAGTCAAACAGAAATACTGTAGTTTTAAATAGCCACAGATTGTTTATATGCCATCAGTTTTAAGCTTGTTACTTAAAATGAGTCATTAGTTTAATATGAAATATTATGTTTGTTAGGAAATAAGGAAAAATTACATGACTGCAAAAATGTGTTGACTTTTTGGCCCATCCCTAAAGGCAATTATATGACACAAAATTTAGCATGCAAGTATAATGTCAATAAGAGGAAGAATTAAATTTATTAAGTGGAACAGTACATAATGCCCAAAGGCACAATGAGTACTGCCATTCATAGCTGGGAGTGAGGCTGATACAACTACACTGGCTCACAAGAGCACTGTAGAAGAGCAGGCAGGGACATGGAAGAAATAACATGGAGAAGTTTTATCACACAGTAATTTGTTATATAACCACAGGGTACTGACAGATCATCATGAGGAGTATTTCTTTGTTAAACTCTTGGCACAAATGTAATTGCTGAAATACTGGTCAGATTTGGGTTCTCTCTTAAAAGTTGGTAATCTATCATAGCGAATTGTATTTTAGTATTTGCATTACTTATATTTTACTACTTTTAGATGGTAATCATAGTCTGATCATTAGTCCCATACATGTATAACATGTACCTGTAAGATGGGGAAGAGCCAAACCTTACTTTAATGCTGGCATTGAGAAAATCCAATCCATTCCATCTCCAGTAAACGTCAGTCTACTTTACTGTGACTGTCCCAAAAACCATGAGTGAAACAGGTCAGCTTCAGACTCTAGAATGTGCAGACATTGCAGTTCATCTTGTGACCAGATGGGCCTGGGCCATCTACCTCTGCGGTTATTAAATGTGTAGGTCCTCCACAAAATCCCCTCCACTGGCCTTTCGTGATTCTGCCTCTCCAAAGTTCAGCCCTTTACATTCACGGATTACTCCTTTACACTCATGATTACCTCTCATACACAAGTGACTGCTCTTAATCAAGTGCAGAAAAGTACAAAAAAAAGTCAGCCATGACATACTACTTTCAGCCCTACAACTCTGCAAGGATGAGGATCTTTGGGAATGAAACCTTCACCCCATACAAACCCAAGCTAAAATGAACAAATGAAGGACTATATGAGCAGCAGTGCTCACTGGAATTTGCACCGCACAGAGATGGAAGAAGAAAGGCTGCTTAGCACAGGTCTGACATGAGAGGAGGCTGCTTCAAATAGCAGAGTGGTTGGACAGTGGCCATGGACCAGGCAGCACTTCCAGGAGGCAACGCAGTGATGGCAACTTTGTCAGGACCCTCTCCTGTGTTATGTATGGAACTGACCATAGCAAAAAGCTGATGTGGAAGTTACGCAGTGGAGAAAGTCCTCAGGATGACTGTAAAAATTGTACACATTCAAAGAAAAAAAGCCATAATTTCTACACCAATTTCACAACTTCAAGGAGTCAAAAATCGCCTTGCTCAAAATGCTCACGTCTAACTTCTGAAGGATTTCTAAAACTACACCTTGGTATTCTTTTTCACTTCAGATTTTGAAGACTTTGTGACAAACCTGTTTCTTTTTTGTGCCCTTCTTTACAACCACAAGTCTAGATATTGTAGTTGCTGCTATTAAATGACTCCAGAAGGCAAAGCAGCATGAAAAATACTGTGAGATTCTCAATAAGATTGTTGCCACAATCATTACAAGTGTTATTTGTCATAGTTTTTCTGCAAATGTTGTGTCTCAGACATATAACTGTGTTATAACAAGAAACATCCCTTTCAAAACACAAAAAGATCTTATCCTTTTCCCATTGCAGAACTTATGCACAGCAAAATTGCCATAGATCTCAGCTGGGCCTGGACTACATCCAAGGAGCTTAAGACATTAATCATGAAAGCAACCTATCAAATGATCTCTACACATAAAATCTGAACAGATATCAAAACAAGCAAGTTATTTGATTTGAGTAATGCTTAAAACTTAATAAGGCAACAATCAGAACAATAGTCCATTTACAGAATAAAATGTTCAGAAATCATAATCAAATGTCATACTTCCAGAAATCAAAACTTTAAACTGCTTCAAATGCTTTAGCTGTTCAGTGACCTCCTTATGAGCAGTGGTGATACGAACCTAGCAGAGATTTGTAGATTGATGGAAAGAAAAAGATAGCCTAATGCTTTGGTCATAATTAAAATGAAATTTTAATGAGTTTAAGCATTAAACAGAACTGAATGCACTTAAGCAAAATTATCCGCAAAAGCTTTCAAAAAGTACTAAGTGAACTACAGAGTACTATAAATCTAGAGTACAACTACTTTCACCTGCAATCATAAAGGATGGTTACTTGAAAGCATGAAAACAAAACACACTCTAAATAGCACAAATAAAAACAATTAAGAAACAGCACTCCTGTAATCCATCTTGGCAGATATTTTTCATGCAATGATAGAAAAAGGTTCACCATCAGGAAGAGAGATCGATGAAATGTTTGTAAAGAGGTATTTCTGCCAAGAATGGGGAAGAAGTTCACTCTTTATTTAAAAGCTCTTACTTTTCCTTTGTCTGGGTTCTACTTCATCTTTCCAGTTTTATTGGCAAAATAGTAAAAGAAAAAATGGAGGAAGCAAAATTAAAGAAAAGGGGAAAACACATGTGCATCATAATTTTCGAAGACATAAATATTGTTTCCCAACTGCAAGACAAATGTACTTGCTACAGGAGGATCCCCTGCACAGAAGACCAGGACAGGTACACAGCTGGAGTGCAGCAACACCCAGGACGGCAGAGCTGAGAGGGATGTCACCTAACAGGCTCAGGCACTACCAGCAGTAACGTTGCGGCAGTATGAGGGTCAGCACGGGACAGATGTTCAAGGAGACTCACGAGTCCCCAGGAAACTTCACAGACCAGGGTTTGCATGAGGGACCCTGAACTGCTTCAAGGTTCAAACTTGGCTGCACACAGTGGCAGCATCCCAGCTGCTCCCTATCCCCACTCACACGTTTGTCTCCACTGCAGGAGAACTTGGGCTTGAAAGAGATAAGGGAAGGATGCTATCAATCAACAAGACTCTGGTCTGAACAGGTAGGGAGGTACAATAAGAGTGCACAAACCAGAGGGGATCTGCAGGGTGCAACAGGCCTGCAGTTGAGGCTCTCCCAACTAAGCCCATGCCATTGAAGCATCCCGACTTTGGATGCCTGCAAGGTACATGGGATGTGCATGGATGTACGGGAAGAGAGAGATGTGCTTCCTCCCCGGGCTTGGCTTCTCTCCGTTTTCATGGGAGATGGATTTGAGCTGACAGGTCCAGGAACCCACTCCCACAAATTAAGGCTAGCACTGATATGCATACATCAATCACATCTTCTGACTGATCTGTGGACATTCTTGGGGAGACAATCTTCATGCGCATATGAGATAAAACGTCCATCACCCCTGAAAACTTGTGTGCTTTGTCTGCTGGGGTAGAGCTGGGGGACTCTGACAGACATGCCAGAGTGGGGCAACACAAATACACATATAAGATGGGTACATCAGCCCAAATGGCTGACAGGACGGCAAAGTGTTTCAGTGCCTTTCATAGCTCAATGACATCTAGAGTTAGTTCAGTTACTGAATAGCTTTTGGTACTATGTAATGAGAGGAGCAGATTCTGCCTTGTCAGACCTCAAACAGGGCTTGGACCTGAAGAGCTGGGATGACACCAGGTCATGACTTTCCTTCTTCTCCAGGTCAAAGGCTGGAGGAGGACTGTACCTGTGCTGTAAGGTCTCCCATTGAACACGGAGTGCACAGTTTATTTGAATTTCAGCTTCCCTTACGTTCAGTACATACAGGCTTGCTCTCACACCAGCAGCACAGTGATACCAGGACACAACACCCCACAGACATGTGGTGCTACACTTCACTCTCTACTTTTAAGGGCTCCACATACCTGCACTAAAACACATGCCCTTTCTTCACCTGACATCTAAAGAAAAGAATGAAGCCGGTCAACAGATAAAATAAGGCAACCTGCATAAAAAAGGCAAGTGGATGAGGATTTCTTTTCCCCCGTATTATATCTATTCCCTGTGATCAAAAGCACTGGCTGTAATCCAGCAAGCTTTCAAGGCGGTTGGTTTTTTTATTTAGTCAGATCATGCCTGCATTTTCATTTAAGGTGGCTGATGTCGACCAGATCTCAGCTCATCTTCCTGCCAGTGGTCTTACTGCAGCGCACAGCCCCTGCCTGGTTTTCCTGTGGAATGCATGCTTTTTCCCCATGATTTACTTGCTGTTCAGACTGGCTTCTAGAAAGGGTACAGGAACAGCACAACTACATGGCCACCTCTAAACTAGCCAGGAAGGCTAGTGAGTAGTATGAAGCCACACAGCACTGGCCAAGTTGCATTTGCAAGATAGATATTTTGGCAGCTTCATCAGATAAACTTGTTTTCACATCTTTGTGTCAAATCCATCTCATCTCTTATTCTTGGGTGAAAAGGATGCAATTATCCCTTATTAATCAAAACTGTTGCGTATCAGGCTAGCCAACGGGGAAATGAATGGACCTGCTGAATCTGAAATCACTCCTGATGCACGGCTGAGGCCCCTCAGCAGCCTGCAAGGTACACAGATGTGCATGGATGTACGGGAAGAGAGAGATGTGCTTCCTCCCCGGGCTTGGCTTCTCTCCGTTTTCATGGGAGATGGATTTGAGCTGACAGGTCAGGAACCCACTCCCACAAACCGCTGAGCGAGGTGCAATGGCACGTCGCACCAGCCAGCTCCGAGGCAGGACGCAGTTTCTCCCGGTCCCTTCAAGCCAGCCTCACGCTATCGCCTGTCTGCCTCTCCCTTGCCCTCACCTCCACGCGCCCTGCACTGGAGAGGCAGACAGAGCCCTCCCTTGGTCCTCTGTGGGACCGAGGCACAATTAAGAAAAACTCAGGAGCTGCAGAAGATCAGAAATTGAAGCAGAACTCAGCGTTCCGCTCCACCCGTCTTCCCTGTACGAGTTTAAAGATACTGTTATTATTTAACTTGCTAATGCAGTCTCTGAGTGCAGTACGCAGTAACTCAGTCTTAAACATCACCTTTAAGAGCCACAGCTCTTATCTCACTTCTTTCCTTTTATTGCAACAGATAAGGTAAAGACACAGACAGAATATAGGCAGGAAAAAAAGCTGCAATGTTGCTAGGAAACTAATTCAGAGAACACAGATACTTACAGGGTAAGGTTGAACAACAGTAAGGAGGATTGATTCTTTGCAGCTTCTATAAAAAGAAAAAAAAAGTAAAATCAAGTAAAGATTCATACTCTTATATGCTAGAGATAACCAGCTTTTCTTTTTTAATGGAGAAAACTGCAGTAATATGGCAAAATGTTTATTACAATCACATAGCAGAGAATTACAGAGATAAATAATACGTGAAATAACAATGGATATTAAAAAATAAGTTTTTTCCAATCTAACAAATTGAGTTGACTTAACTTCACAGTTTATGCTATGGAATATTTGCTTCATCAGAGAGACCTCCATGCTGCCAAAATGGTCTTCTCCAGCAAGAATGGAGTAACATATGATTAATCCATCAATTCAGCATCTATAGACTACACACTTCTTTTGCTTACTTTACAAATGCAAGCCACTTTTTATACCATCTAGCTCTTGTACACCTAATGCCAAATTTATCTAAGAGAGCAGTGTTTTCAAAACAAAAATGAGGACAAAATTTAGCCCCCAACTCTTCTCTAGCTTGCTTTTTAAAAGGGGTGGAAAAAGATCAGTATTTGGTGAACACTCCCATTAGAATTTTTATGTTTTTTACAAGATTGCTGAAGAAAGGTTCTTTAAAATTAAACAGTTCTTCTTTAGCATGAAATTCATAGATGGAGAACATATGACCAGGTCTAAAATAACCACAACTGATTTTCAAGATAAAGAAAAGAATTATTAGGAATCTTGATACAATAATGGTCTAGACAAATGAAAAATTTATATTTTGACTATTGGTGGGCAGTTGGGGGCGATGGATAACAGGGGAAAAGTAAGGGTAAAGTGGAAGAAGGAAGAGAAACCAATCACAGTCAATATCTCTTGTATTACATTGTTGGTCAGATGGCTCCTGAGGGCAATATTAGCTAAGAAAAGGTCAGTTGCCATTTTGTTTAGATGGAGTTGATTTTCTGTTGGTTTTACTACTTTCAAACACAATTAATTGCTTATTTGTGTGATTTATTGCCTGGGTAACTGAAATGCAACTGATTTGGCATGCCTGACCCGTTCAGCAGAACTAACTAAATACACAGTGTCACCTTATACGCATATTCACATCACTGATATGGAACTTAAAAAGCCAAAAAGCAAAGAAAATAGAGAAGATACCGAAGACCCATAAGAAAATTGGTCTGGAAAGTTGGGCCACACTTGATGACACCAACACATCTCTGAAGGCCAACTGGGATAGCAAAATCTAGTTTGGTCCAAGACATCAGTCATGCAAGGGGCAAGGTCTGACCCAGTACCCCCTAAGGACAGTAAAATCTGTTAAGGCTCAATTTTTACTCCCCTTGTTGGATATTTGTATCATTACACTAAAAGAGCATAGGCAGACTTTTTAAAAGGAGGGATTGAAGGCTTTGGTTGCTTGTTTGTGCTTGGAACAACAGAAATAAAATCAAGTTAGAAAGTTAAAAAAATATTAATGAGGAGCCACATGTGGTAAAAATTAAATATTCTGCCACAGAACAGCACGATTTTATCCCCTTTAGATATAATTATAACTACTTTAAGGAATTTCCCACAAATATTATTAATTTTAATAAAACATGTTCCAAGGTTAAAGTCCAGAAATTATTTATTCAATCATGAAACAGCCTTTATTTACAGTGTTCGTATTTGTGAAAATTTACAATTAATTTTTAAGGTCTGTAAGCTACAGTTTTGGAAATCTCCACAATTATTCTTTATTATTCTCCACTGTTATTCTTGAAAAGTTTATAGCTTATAGTTTAAAAGAAAAGCAACCTCCATTCTGTTTTGGCTATCAACAGGATTCCCTCTACTTTCTTTCTATTCTACCCACCACATTTCTGAAATCTGAAAATATATAAGAAAGGTAATTTATTACAAGAATCTCACGGTCGCATCTATGCTATCCCCATCTATACAATTTGTCACTGCTATATTAATCTAGGCATATCGACAGAAAAACCCACAGAGTTGTTAGCTATGGGATAAACTGCAGCCCTGGGACAACTACTCCACGCCCAGCTGACCTCTTCAATAACTTTCTAATTTACATAACATAAACTAATGTATATTCCTCATGAAACATAAGATGACAACCAACCCTGCCTCCTGTGGGCCAGCTATTGTAGAGAGTTGCCTTTAAAAGAGAAAAATCAGCTTCTCCTGAAAATGGTTTTCAGCTCTTCATTATGCTTGGATTAAATGTGTCCAAGCGCCAGTGTGGGCAAGATTCATCCTAGAGCTTTTTTAAAGCAAAAGGTCATCAGTGCTAAGATTTATTTTGGGGGCAAGACTTTCTTACAGGATAATCACTTGCATTGGAAGGATGCTCGACCCTGGACCATTCATTCAATGTTTGAGGCTATAGTAAGGCCATTTGGAGTATCTCGATGCAAGCATGTTACATATACGCTAAGCAGGTGTCAGGCACCATGTACAGTCCCCTCATGATTAGGAAAAACATTTTCTATAAAACACATGCTACAGATACAAAGCACAGCACAGTTACAAGAAAAATAAATATTTAATCAGCAGCTTTTTGATCTGCAGTAACCAGTCATGACCCCACCGCTCGTTTTAAATCCTCCTCAACTGATGACGGCAAAACTCCATACCACAGCACATCACGTTCTACTTCCAATACTGTTAGCAAATCCTAGATGTCTAAATGATAACCCTTGCACTGTCAATGAGAGACTGTCAATGGTACCATGTATTGTACATATTAGTAATGGAAAAACAATGGAATCACTGACCATGTGCTGGGATCTGTAAGTTTTATAGCTTAAATGTATGTGTACATACATATGTCCATGTGTGACAGTGGAACATACAAACAGTTTAGATTAGATTACATAAACCAGGTATGTCACCACACTTAAACGTGAGCTACTTCTTTTAAACAACTTCAGAAAACTAGTGACAAAGGCTAAAAAAACAATTGCAGTTTTACTTTCCCCCTGAAATGTCTTTTCCTCCTTTAAGAATGTGACTAAATTAAAAAAAAATAAAATTATATATTACAGATACTTAATTACCTTTCCTACTCACTTAACCACAACCTAATTATTTCTCTTTTAAATCTACATACTCTTTAGAGTCACGCAAGACCAAATATTTGCAATTCCAAGCTTGGACAACAGCTCAGGACTTGCTGGGTGCTCTGCCATCTGGCCAGCTAACACCAACACCACAATAAAATACTGTCACGTCTCTTTCATTTCCTGACATTAGAATCAAGCGATGAGAACAAGGCTAAAATCTGCAAACTGCAATGGGCGTTTCAGTGATTCATCTCTTTGTCCTTCCCATGTGGTCACTGTATTTGTCCGTTCTCCCTACTCCTTACAGCTACTTAGGCTGTAACAAGGAGAGAATATAGATGGTTTGAGAATCAAATTACGGCATATTATAAAGGTTAAAGTTGTATTACTAAGTATCACGCATCTCAGGCTACACGAGGCATTAACATTCAGCTACGAAGCCAACCATTGACTTTGTCTGTGAACTTGTGGCTGGAAATTACTGTCTCTCTTCTGCTTCCTTCTCGCTGGAACAGAGGAAGGGATGTGGGGGCAGACGAGGGACGTGGGGGGACTCCCAGTATCTGAGCCATATGGAATAAGTGGCTCTGTTCTTCATATACGTCCTACAGCAAATATAACTCATGAACAAAGAGAAAGGATGTACATTACCTGTACTCACTCTTAAGAACCAAGAATGGAAAATTATTGTTTATGTTAATTTAAAAGCTTTTAGCAGTTTTCCATACTAGAGGAGCACTAGGTTTCTCTCCCAGTGAAGATGACTGAATTAAGAATTGATATATAATAAATAATATAATTTACAGGGAATGCAATTAGGAAAAATCTTTCTCTTAACCATAACTCATCTCTTTTTCACTCACACTGAACATCAAATTCTGAAACTCTTGTTTTGCAATGCTTTGTTCTCTGCTATTTCAGGATACTCTGTTTCACTTTGTGCCTCACTATTGATGAGATAGGTCTGAATTTCACAATTATGGAGTGTGATGATTTGCAGTATGCTTCACACTACATTTTTGAAGTAAGGAAATGGAAGTCAGTGGGTCAAAAACTAACTACAAAATGTAAGAGGTTACCTCAAACACCCTGTTCAAAGATAAGGAAAGTGGAACTCATCTTCAAATTCTAGCATCTAGGCTAGAGAAAAATCATTCAGCATTTGCATGTCTTTCATTATTATGAAGATTAAGGCAGTAATAACGAACAAAGAGTTTGCAAAGTCACTCTATTGTAGTACATTTCAAATGCATAATTTTCATTTGAGCTGTGTATACATTTTTACATAAAACCTGTTCTACAGGTTTTATGTAAAATAAAATTCCCTTCACCTAGGGAAGCTCCAAATTTCACTTCTCCAGACTTTCCTCATGAGCAACAGTTCCTGTGAAAAAGAATAGTTTGCCCCAGAGATCTGCCTAGTTTTATTTCCAGAGCTGGAGACAGCTTCTGGAAGGACCTCGATGGGACCCATCCTAACCCAGTGTTGCCTCATCCTCTGCTGTTATCACGCTGTCCATCCCAGTGTGCCTCCAGGTCCTGCAATAAGGCCAACCTGCCTGAATGGACACGGGGAACCTTGATAAGCTAGTGAACAAGCTCAGTATTCATCGACACCCATGAAACAATACAGAGGGACAAGGGGAGAGACGCTTTAAGGAGATTATGCCTTTCCCCAAGGCTATTTTCATCACAGGAGAAGCAGTGCTGTGCAAACACAAACACACAAGCTAAAAGCCCATGCAGTCCAGCTCCTCTGCAACAGAGAACTCCTCCAGCAAGAGCCATGGTGTGTGGGGGTCTTCCTGCTCCATCTCCAAAAGCAGCACTGCAGCACACAAACTACAGGCAACACTTCCATGACTCAGTAGCTTGTAACTGAGAAGTACAATAGATTAAGCCAGGCTGGAAGCCATGCTACTGTGGGCTGCTTGGTTCTGGCCTCTTGATTACATCTACCCATAGATGAACGTTGATTTAGCAGCAGGTGAAGAATCTGACTTCTCCAAGCCTAGGAAGAGGATATTTTCCAGGGAATTTTTAGGCCAACACAGAAAAATATACTTTCTCAAGAGGTTGCCAACACATGGCACAAGAACTGCTTAAAAGGTGGCAGTGGGATTTCAGTCTCTGCCTGCCTTGCTGGCTCCACTGACCTCCAGGAAATTTCTCTGAAGATCCTGTATTCTGCTAGATGAGGGCTACTCTGCCATCACGCTACGCAGGCAAGGCAGGGTACACCATGCATAGCATTACCTTCCCAGCTCCATCTCAGAAGACAGTTGCAGGAGTGCAGCAGGCAAGAAGCATAGCAAGATGCTCATGAAATACGGTACGCTACCACAAAGGTGAGGTGTGGGGTCCCTGGTTGGGGAGGTGGGGTAACGTTGCATAGTATATAGATAGAGAAGATAGGACATGAGGCCAAGGTCTTGCTTTGGGGGTGGACACATGAGGAGCAACCTAAGAGATGAATGGGAGCATCAGGTTAGGTGCTGTTTTCTCCTGGGATGACAGAGCACAGAACAGGTCTTATTTTTCGAGATAGGGAGGGTGTGCTGGAATCTCTCGTATTCAGGAGGCAGAGGGATCACAATTACATTTGGAAAGCTGGTGACTGCTTCTTCCACCACTGTTAATGGTAGTACCTGCCCTTAGCCTCACTGTCAATACAGTGAAATACTCTTGACATCCAAGCAACTTCAACTTGTGGACTTCTGACCCCCACAATTTACGCTGAATAGCCCTGCTGCTTCACAAGGTCCTTAAAATTCAAGTCTGCCATTAAATATGTGCAGACTTGCAGCAGCAGAAGCAATCTGAACAAGAATCTGGGAATTTTACAAGATTCCTGTTTGAATGTCTGAGCCCTAAAAAGTGTATAAGTAATGGATGCTTGAAATGACCACAGCCACATAAAGTATAAAAGATATAAGCATGGGATTATTACTGCACTGCAGGATCAAACAGCAGCAGAAACACAGCTGAGAGAAAAGACACTCTGATTCGAACATAAATAACTTCAATAATAGCATACAGAAAATTACTGTCAAAGAAAATTGTGTTTTATATAAATGTTCTTCTTTCTTTTAAAGGTCTGGCATGGTGTGAAAGTCAATCTTTAAAATTGTCACAGTCTGCAGCTGGCACTAATTGGAACCCTTGTTGGCAGTCTCCGTAAGGGGCCAAGAAGCGAGCGTGTCTGCAGGCTGAATTACGATCGCTTTCTCCGATAGAAGTGGTCCCTTCAGATCAGGGCTGTGGCACACTGGCTGGCTTTCATACAGGAGATGCCATTTCAGAAGTCTTTGCAGTAAAGGCTTTGAGAATAAAAAAGCCCCCCATTCTCTAAGGCTGTCCATCTGTCAAGCTTTCATATGTACCAAATTCATTCCGTTTTCTCCTTCATTAGCACTGTGGCAAGGTAACCCCTATAAAGAAGTTGTTCTTGATTTCAGTGCTTTATGAAGATTTACATTTACCTCTAGCCAAAATAATTCTCCTGTCCACAAATACCCAAAGTTGTCCAGTTGCTTGTATTTTCAACTTTAAGGCTATAATCTTTGTAACTGAGTTACCAAAATGTTAGTAAAACAGTGAATACTTGTGCAAGCTGCACAAGAGTGCCTTGGTAAGGCACCTTCAACATCAACAGCAGCGTTAGGCTCCTCCGTAACTGCTGAGCAACGTTACCTGCACTCCTCTACCAGACAGTGTCTTACCAGCTCCTTCTTACTACATCATCCTTCAATTAATTCCGGACCACAACTCTGAATATCAGCAACATGCAGAAAACTCTACACTGACTGGGCCGCCTTCCTTCGGCAACCATTTTCCTACTTACGCAGATCCATGATGGTCTCGCTCAGCTCCTGAGAGAACAGGGGGTTCTCAAGATTGAGTAGAGGACGTATTAGGAGATACTAACACCTGAGCTTTCTACTCCAACAGAATCAGCATTTGCTCTTTTTGGCCAATGTAAAAACCAAGAGCCAGATGGGCCTGCATGTATATCTGATGGACCAAGACATTCACCAAGTCCGACTGTTAGCACGCTACTGCCACGCAATCACAGCATAAATTACTTCATGCTGCATGAAGATGCCATACTGCCAAAGAGAAAAATGTAGCGCTTACTCCCCTATTAATTAATTTTTCAGCTGTGCTCTTCTAATTAGACTTTCTGCACATTAGTTTTAAAGGATCAAAGACATATAAAATGGGATGATATTGGTCTCTCAGGTCACTCATCCAGGCCAATGTTTCAGTGCTACTTTTCCTGTCATTAACTGCCAAAGCCTCAGAAGCTCTGCAGAAAAGTTAATTCTCAAAGTGTAGTGAACGAAGTACAATATAAGGCAGTCCCAAGATGTCTATTGATGAGACATCTTTAGGAATGGTGCTATGGAGCTACTATACAATACTATCAAAGTAAAATATTTACAGAACAGGGTGTTCTCACCATGGAAAGGGTAGTTCCGCTCTCCTGAGAATTTCTCACCTTTATTTGTGAGACTATGTTGTTTCCATCTCCAGACTGCAATGACTTTTAAATGGCAATCAGACAGGGTTTCTAAGTGAGCTAAGTGCAATTCTGTTTTCCCATTCTGCAGTTGCCCACGTGCAGAAGCTGGCATGCACGCAACGGCTGCCCACTGCCCACACTGCTCAGGTATGTTAAACCCATGCAATTAACTTGGGATCACTTATCTTTTGCACTAACATAATTACTGAGGACTTCCAGGAACTTGAACCGTACTGAAACACCGAGGTTGCAGAATGAAATGCACAACATGGTAAATTCTAACCATTCCACAAAATCCAACCCAACGATCACATGAAAGATTATGCTTTGAAACAGTGGCATGAACCAATTCTCTGGTGCAGTCACCAGAGAAATAGCAATGATTACAAAATATATTCCGATTACTCCATTATTGCTTAACTTCAGCCTTTGTAAATGGAGCCACCATGACTTTGTTACAGTTGCATACGTGATCACAGCAAAATCTAATGTAAAAAATGCTAAATGTAATCAGAACATTCTTCTAACTTTCTAAATTTTTGTAAACACATCTGGATGCTCAAACTGGATTCAGAGTTCATTTACCTGGGAGAGGGAAAGAAAAGCACTGGAACATCTCGAATGCTTTTCTGTACAGGTTCCACATGTTCCTCTACATTACCTGAATTTGATTGAAAGAGGCTTTCTCGTGCTTTACTGAATTTTCAGCAGTTACTTAGGCATCTTGATTCAGTCACATAGCCATTTAAATTTTTACCTCAATAGTGTAAACAGACAAAATAATGAAGCTTTGAAGGACTCGAAGAAATGATGAGGTAATTTGCCAAAACCTGAAAATTGGTTTTATTTAATTCACTTATCTCACTGCAAAAGAAAGATTAAGAATACGACCTAGCAATTGGAAAGCGTGTTTCAGAGAGTGACTATAACTCTAATAGTCACATAATGAAGCCTTGTTGGTTTCCTATTTTTTTCTTTCAAAGAGACACAACGTAAATTTTCACTTAGGAAAGAAATTCTTTCTTCTAGTGGTTTATTTTTAATGTCTGTTTTTGCTGACACTATGTTACAAAGTTACTAACAATCATCCCTTTACTCAATATTTTTTTTCTCTAGTCTGGCTGCAGCAGACCTCTCATGCCCCATGGGAAGCAAAAGTTTTGATTTCATCAATCCTGGGCTACTTCTCTTCATTGTAAGTGGCAGAGCAGCATGCTTAAGATGAGGACTTCTTGACAATGGGGAAAAAAGAATAAAAGAGAAATAATAATTCTTTGAATAGTCACACAGTATCAGAGAAAAAATCAGTAGTGAAAGACCAACAGCTATGGTGCTGGTTTGACAATACACTAAATCAGGTTTCCAGTACCGGATTGAAAAATCAGTGGCCATGCACTGCACAGCTCTGAAGCAGTGTGTGAACAGCGTCTATCAGTACCAGCATGCTCAGAAATTTCAATAAAGCAGATTTTATACAGGATCAGGTATTGTTTTTCCTTCAGCAAATGACACAAAGTCAGCCCAGTAGTCAACAAAAACTTCACGGCACGTCTAATGGCTAATTTCACAGAAATGCAACTCCGTGCCCACATTAAAACTGCTCTGGTGATTGAACAAGCAAGCTGCAGCTCTGCCACCACAAACCACGAAACCAAAGCTGGACCGACAAGTGACCGGTTATGGCCACAATTCCATGAAAGGATGTGAAGCGAAGTGCACTTGCTGTGATGGTCAGAGCATCTTCTGGCAGCTGGCCAAGTGGTGCTGCTGTCTTCCCCAGTGAAACCCTGCCTCTAGCGGAGCTCCTCCTGGCCTACCCAGTCTTGACAAAAGGTAGGCAGTTGACATATTTATATTAATATAATGCAAATATTGCTTCATTAGTGCTTCTACTCTCCCAACAGTCTCCCCCTACTCTGATTTTTGTCATAGGTGGACATACTTTGGACAGAGAGTAGATTTACTGTATATGCTGGTGCAGCATTTTGCACAGTGAGGTTTGGTCAATCTAGATAGTATGGCAGTTAACAGATGAATAAGAAGAGGAATTCAATAAAATGCATTGTCTAATGCAAAACACTTTGCATAAATAATTATGGCAATGAATTAAAATAAACAATGGTATAAACTTGTTGTTCCTTGCTGAGACAAGGAGATCACGTACTCTAAAAACACATTTCAAAAAGAATGTGGAAATAAGGAAGTGAAATAAAAGATAGTTGAAGTTGTCAGAGACTGTAGAGGAGTGATGCCTGTATCCATAAGATTGCAAAATAGATCTATGGGAGCTACATATTAAAGAGGAGGAAAGATCACTAAAAATGAGAAAATCTTAGATATTCTTATTATGTGATAGATTAACCATAATCTTTTATGATCACAGCTTCATTTTCATTTGTATTGAAGCAAAAGAAATCATTACAGCTGCTATTCATAATCTGGATTGCACTGGCATTTTCACTTTCAGGTTAGGGCATTGTGTACATAGCAATCAAAGGTCAGGTGTTCATATACATTCTTCATCCCTGCTGCTATTCTATATATTTTCTTTTTCTTAATGTTTTTCAAAAAGCAGAACATCAGATAAACTTTGCTAATTAAATGTTAAATGCTTTAGGAGCATCTTGTTTTAGAGAGTTATCTGAGTTTTTATTAATAATGTATAACATTTACATAGGGCTATTTGGTGTCAGAAGTCCTTCACAGACATTATCTTAGCTCTGGGTAATCCAGTCAATAAAGAAAAAGAAATTAAGAAGATGAAGATGCACTCAGAAATGAGATAAAGCTCTTGAATTCTGAAGAGTATTGCATTTTCAAACACAAGACTGTTCTCAGTTCAATATTATTGGCTTTATTATTGTTCCTTAAGAAAAACACATTAATTCAAAGAGTAAATGGTATTTTTCTTTCAGGTGCCTGAACAGTATTATTTTTGCTTTTAAGTCTTATCTCTTTCCTCAAAACCAAACTATCTGACCCAATTTAAGAGCATCTCTATTCTTTGTTATGGAACACATTGCTATTATGATGTTTTAAATACTTAAAGATTGATGGAACTAGTTTTAAGAAATAAATGTTCCAACAGAACTCATTATGAAAAGTTTCAGTGGTCAGTGGCTTGAGTTTTGTGGCCATCATTACTACTACTACTACTACTACTACTACTACTACTATTATTATTATTATTATTATTATTATTACTACTACTACTATATCTGCAAGATTAGACAATTGATGGATGCTGAGCTGCACAGACTAATTCAGAATGATTTTTGCTTACTGAGTCTGGAATAGAAAATTGGTTGGTCAGGTGCCAAAGACATATCCATGTGCCACTGAAGAAATATATGTGATGTCAAATGTGATTCTGTGATGATTTGGATGGACAGCCAAAGAGGCTACTCTTTTTAAGCTACCATGCACGTGGCACAGTAATTCAGATTGCAGCAGCCTCAACGTGCAAATCATCTGGCTATATTTGTGTCCCCATGCATCTTAAATTTAATATTTATCTATAATTTAATTTCTACATCTTAAATTTAATATATTTAAGATGTAGACTGATATGAGAAATTAAGTCAAAATTGTTGCCAGATGAGTAACTACTTGTTTTTTGTTCAATTGCATTATTTATTAAAAAGTCCTGCCATGAATATTTATCATATATCCAGAATGTGTAAAATTGAAAAGGTTCACCCCTCTTTTCTTTCGTGTTTTTTTTTAACACAGGATGATTTATCTATTTATTTTGCTAAAATCAATAAGATATGGCCTTGACATTCGATTTCATTTAAAGCTCTGTCCAACCTTTCAAAATCATATTGTTAATTTTTATTTCATACATCTAAATGTTTAAGCTGGTTAACTTAATAATGCATTTATGCTGTTATATCTTTTATTTTTTCCCCAGTTGTATCACTAGAACTACATAATCTGTTTTACATTTTCCTTGGGACAAAGGATCACTAAATAATAAGTCCTACTGAAAAGTTGCAAGGCAAATGTATACTGCATGTAAATGTGGTCCTTAAGATATAACGCCAATTACACTAAAACAGAAATCCTTCCTTGATAAATGCAGAAATACTGCAAAATATGAGCGGGGGGGAAGGAATGTTTGAAAAGGGGAGAAGAAAATTACCCTGCAAACACAAACCAAGTATAAAATGCTAGATGGCTGCATTCTTCTACCCGCACAGAAGATGAAGACGTAATTGCAGTGCAGTCGGTCGCACCGACGTGAGCCTTAGTCTAGATACGATGGGCAGCAACAGCAGTAAAACCGCGACGCCACTCTCTTTGGTATCAGTTATCCCCCCTCCCCGAAAACGCCCACGCTCGCAGAGCCAAGCCAGTGCTTCGTTAGCCGTACCAGCCTGATTAAAGTTCACTCGGGGGTACGATTCTCACACGTGCTGCGTTCAGGCCAGCCCCAGCCCACCGCCTCTGCAGTGCCGCCACGCTCTGCAGCGCAGCGGCAGGGGGGAAGTGAAAATTAACCATTAACCAGACCTCTCCTGCTCCTTCGAAGCTGTGGGTGACAGTCAGGAGTGAGGAGAAGGACAGTAAAACATCTCTCTGCTCTTTAGGAAAATGGTGAGGGGGAGGAGGGAAGCTGTGCGTGGAGGAGGCGAATGCATAACTCACCATATAGCTGCAGCCAGAAGGCGGTAGGAGGGAAGATGGATATTGGTATAGGGGAAAAAAGAAGACAGGACTGACTTCACGCAGCTTGCTTAAATTAATTTTATAGGTATTTTCTAAATAATTTATCCGGTATACTTGTATTTTTTTCAGCTAGATTTATGTCCCCCGTGGCTTGACAGGTCACTTCTGTTTCCCCGGAGGGTGCTGAGCCCCCCGCAGACGGCAGGACCTGCTGGAGCTGCGCCGCTCTGCACAGCGGGGACGGAGACCCACGCTGCTGGGGACGGAGCACGCCATGCCCTGGCACAGACACCGCCCCGGGAAGGCCACAGCCTCTGCTCCCGGCATAGCCACTCTATCGAGCGATTATATCACACAGAATCACAGAATCATTAAGATTGAAAAGACCTTTAAGATCATCAAGTCCAACCATCAACCCAACAGCACCATGCCCACTAAACCATGTCCTAAAGTGCCACATCCACACGTTTTTTGAACACTTCCAGAGATGGTGACTCCACCACCTCCCTGGGCAGCCTGTGCCAATGCTTGACCACCCTCTCAGTAGAGACATTTTTCCCGATATCGAGTCTAAACCTCCCCTGGCGCAACTTGAGGCCGTTTCCTCTCATCCTATCGCTGGTTACTTGGGAGAAGAGACCACCTCGCCACAACCCCCTTTCTGGTAGCTGCAGAGAGTGACACAAAACGCTTAAGCAGGCGTAGTCGTCTTAGGCACGAGCCGTTACGCCACAGGGGCGAGGGCGCACGAGCTGTTGCACCACAGGGGCGAGGGCTAAAGGCTCAGCTTTACACAGCTGGAGTTCATAGAGGTGAATTTTCAACCAGGTATAGGAGCAGTTTTATGGGAGCAGAAAAATTACCCTGACCTGTCAGATGCACAAAGAGCCCATCTGCTCTCCAGGCTGCACACAGGGTTTTGGGCACCTTGACGTCACTACCTGGCTTTGGACGCTGCAGGGCTGGCTCTTGTAGTCTGAACCAACTCAAGGGTGCTGCTTAAAGATGTCTCCCATACAAGCAAACAAAAGAACTTCAATGAATTTGAAGGTTTTCCTTCTACAAAATAACTGCTATAAAGAACAACTTTAGGGGTTTGCAGTTTTCTTCTCTTGGGTGAATATCTCCTTCTTCTCTTGAACAGCTCATACTTCCCTTTCATCATTTAGTAAGTTGAGGACTTTCATTTAAAGCTAGTTCATGAAGTCATTAGGCACCAAAGATTTATCAGCTGCAATCATGAGATAAGCATCAAAAAAAAGCCTCAGAAGTCTTATCTTCTTCATTTGTACACACTGACAGTGATCTATCTGCGCAAGAATAAATTCCTTGTTCCAAGGACGCACATTAAAATTCAGTTCTCAAAGGAGACATAACAGAGGATTTAGCATGCAGAGGATACATGTTCTTTAAAGGCTATACGTCAAACTGCAAGATTAAAAATAGACTTGTCAAAATTGAGTCGGACAGAAATCACCCTAACATCCCCTATGTTCCAATGGACATCATATTCTTCATTATGTAGTCACGTTGTAATTTTTCGGGGCAACCTGGAGACTTCTCTGGAGTCTAATTAAACTGCAAATGTGATTTTAAAAAAGCAAATTAAACCATTATTTTAAAATTACATTTACTGCTGATGCAAAGTGCTAGATTATGAGTATTGTCTGGCAGTTCCTTCACATCCATGGGTCACTAGTCTTTAGCATACATGTAAGCGAGGAGAACAGTTAAAAGTCCATCCTCATGTATAATTTTCGCCTTTAGGTTGAAACTGTCAGCAAAAAGAGGATGAGAACAAGAGCTAAACAGATAGGTCACAGAACACTGATAATGCATTTTTATCATCTGCAACCCAAACTAGATACAAAATTCGCCAGGTGGATTTCACAAATTCCTCATGTCATATATGGCAAGAGAATAAAAAAAAAAACCCAAACCTGAAAAAGAGTTCAAAATTATTAATCTGTGATTCTACAGAAAATGATCCAACTATTAAGTCTTTTAAACCTTGCAAATCCTTTTTAAAAAAATTTTATTTTCGAGATATTTTTCATTCCCTAATTCTGTCCTATCCTGACTTTTTGCATTTCAGTGATGCTAAAAGATAATCTCAGGGCATGAGCTCTTAGACTACAAAGGATCAACAGCCACAAAATCGTATAAAGAAAAGAGGCAGGGGAGAGAAGTATCCTTATAGATTCTAAAAGCTAATCATTAAAAAGAAAAGTAGAGGATGGAGATCAGAGAGCTCTGAGAGGATTTGCTTGCTCTCCTCCCTCTACCTTCTCCCCAGATGCAGCTTCCCAAGAAATGTTCAAAGTTCGTGTCTTTCTTGTTGCTCTTCTGAAGATCTGAACTCCAGAAGGGAAGTTTCAGAAAGGTCACCTATGAAGGGGATCTTTGCCCCTAAAAATCCAGAAGTTCAGCATTTGAACCATGTACTATTAGCATTTTTAAAGGCAATTAGAAACAATACAGTCTCCTAGTTCTTTGCTTCATCCTGTTTGACCAAATGTCTAACTTTGGCTTTGCTGTTCTGCATGCTGCTGTTGCCAGTATCAAACCTATTTATTCAGCCTGATGCACCTCAACCTTTTGCAAAATGTGGTGGTGACTTCGTACGTCACTCGCAGTGCTGCTGCTGCCTTGCTGTAAGTCGGGGCAGTGTCCCTGTCTGAGCAGAGGCCTGAAGAGCTCTTCTTTCCCTGGTCCTGGGCAAAAAATCCCAGGTGTCCCAAAGGCAATGCATGTTTTGGAGGCTTGCATCCAAATTCCTTGGTTATACAAAGCCAGACACCCGAGATGCTTATGGATCCCTACAGCTACATTACGTTGACTTTAGACCTGCCTCAGCTGCACCCCGAGCTCACCATGAGGTGCAAGGGCAGAAGAGACAGCTCTCCTCCAACCTGCAGTCTTTTCTTCTTGTGTCCTGGGATGGAAAATATTCCAGCTCCTTCAGTTGCCACTACCTAGTTCATCTACTAAGATGTAATTTGGAAAATTATGCTACTCTGGAAATGGCTAAGTCCTTCCCCTTTGCGTAATAAGGGTGAGATCTGCACACAGAGTCATTCCTATGCACTACAGGAGGGAAGGTGGAAGGGAAAGGGGGAGACAACGATGAGTCTATGATTTCTACTTGAAGAATCCATATTTTTATATATATGTATGTATTAATTAAGGACATCTCTGATTACATGAGCAGCATATGAAGGGGAGATAATGTTGCAGACTACAGTGTGTTGGAAAGAAGAGAGGAAAATAGGAACGTGCAGGAGGATGTGCTGGTTTTTAAGGGTTAAATAAAGGACCAGAAATTACCAAGAGTATTCAGAACTGTTAGGGAATGTGTAGAAAAATGAAGGGAGGAAAAAAATGCTAGTGCTTTTTCTAATTAAAATGGTTGTAGAAATAAATCTTTCCCAAGAGAGAATATTCTGTAAACAAGTCATTGTGTGATCTCTCTGACCTTTCTCTGAAACAACTGGAGCTGGTCATATCAGACACAAAATGCTGGAATAAATGGACTTTGGATCTGATTTGGTCTGGTGGTTCCTAAATTGTTGTATTCCCCTTTGAAGTGATTAACTTGTTTCATAAAATCTGGTGATAATGCTCTCATGCAGAGGTTACCCAGTACACACAGTACTGACATTTTTGGTTGACATCTGCTTCTCATCAAAGTTCTCCTGAACTTCAGCAATCACCACTGGAGTATCTGTTATAGGGAATGTAAATATAAATCCTGAATCTAGTTAACTGTCTCTGTACAAAACGCCTAGCTCAGGAAGGAAGATGATTTTACAGAAAAACACATTAAAATATATGCTGAAGGGTGTTATCAATTAACCACATATCTTGTTTTACATATTTAAGCTCTACTTTAGCATTCAGAATTTGAAACAGGGAAACATTTCTGATTCAACCTGTTTTGGATTTCCAGCTCTAAAACTGTACTGAGGACTGGAAAATGAAACCAACTAACTCAAGGAAAGTAAAAATGAAAAGTAATGAAATTTGATTTTTAAAAATTCCCATTATTATTTACTGCAAAGAAGGTAGTGATGATGCACATAAAGGTATGTCTCACAATCCACCGGGTAAATGGTTAAACTACATGTACCACTTTGTGAGGAAGAGGATGAAGACAGAAGTAGCAGAGGAGATAGACAGAAGTAGCAGAGGAGATGTGGTAAAGGCAGCTTTCCTGGGCATGGCCTCCCTCCCCCTCTAACCTCTTTTCATAGTAAAATAGCCTCAGGAAAAAGAAGATTAACTGATTTACATCAGAAACTTTATCTCAGTGCTGTAAAACTCATGCATTAGATAACAAATATATCAAAGTTATATCAAAGTTTACCATGACTTAAAAGCCATGACACCAGCTATGATAAACTGTGAATCTTCTGTTTTCGCATTTTTGGTCTCTCAGAGGTAATGATTTTCGGCTCGTTCTGCAATCAACAGGACTGGGCTCTTCCATTTAAACAAGACTGGGATTTTCACCCATTCACAGGAATGCCATGACTCATAACAAAATTTGGACTCGTTAGAGAAATATAGGGAAAGGACTTCCAACTGCCTGCTATTGTTCAGTAACTACATTAAAAATATCTGCTGGTTTTTTCTCTGGCAGCTACAAAGGGAAGGCAACGGCTGCTATTGCAAGCTACATCAGCCCTCCGCTGTACCCCAAGCACCTCTGCACCGTGTCCCAGAGATGCTGATGTTGAAATGTGCAGAGGGTGATGCAGTGAAAAACTTGTAGTAAAGCCAGTGCATAAATCATCCTACTGAAACACAAAACAACCACAGAACTTTTTTAAAGCTCTACATGGTTTCATTTATTTCCATCTGTCATTTATTGTCATTTGTAGAGAGTCATAAAACCTAACATACTAAAAGCTCCTCCAGTGTCTCACTCCTCTATGGTTTTGTTTTGCAATATATAGCATTACCTTAAAGTGGGTTTAGCCTACTTGAAATACCTAATTTTCACCTCGTGTTTTTTGAAGCCCTTGGTAGGCACCCAGTTTGAGAGAAGGGAGAGTGATGGGAAAGAGAAGAGAGAGAATTAGGGAGAGTGAGGGGAAAGGGATGTGCAGTGGCTGGCACGGGTAGCCACCAGGAATGGCATGTCACAAAATCACTCTTTGAATTACTCCCGATCAGATAGGTAAATGCTTTCTTAAAGTGTGTTATTCCTCCATTTGGCAGCAATATCTTAAACTGGAAGGCTACAAGTAGAGCCACTACAAGTAATCCATGGGGTAATAAATAAACAGCCTGATCCAAATCCCCCTGAAATCCATCAAAAGATTTCCACCACCTTCAGCAGGCTTTGGATCAAACCCATTTTGCTGGAGGATGAACATGACTCCATAGTTCCCAAGAAAACTAAGTACAGGTGACAAAGCAACACATTTCCTGCTGGTTTTAAGAGATCTTTGTTTGCTATTTGCTATTTGTTTGCTTTGTTTGCTATTTCCCTTAAAAAGCCTTAAAGAAGTAGGCACTTCTTCCCAGAAAGCAAAAGATAAGTATTTCTAGAAACAGGTAGTATACATTTTAACATTTATGATTATGGACACATCATTTATACATTCAACATACAGAATTTTAATCATATTCAGAGCTGTCTCTAAACACAAATTAAAAGGGCCATTATTCTCTCTGCCTGCAAAAACAAATCCATCATCTATCTCAGGTAAATAAAAATAATTAATTTATGAAGCTGTAGAATTGCTTTATTTGTACTTGACTGTTTAATGGGCCAGAGTTTTAACAGATCTAGCACTGGCAGGATAGGGGAAAAAAGCTCTATCACTACCACTGTATCATGTGTAATCGTTGTAAAATACTCGATTTTTTAACTCTATTTACAATAATAACAGTATTGTTAAACAGCTATCATAACACATGCAATTTTGATCGAAGAGCCACTGACATTTGTCTTTACAAATTAAGCTAGACACAAAAACCCATGATACTACCTTCTTCAAAATAACAGAACAGCGCATTGCTGCGGCACTATGAGCAGCAACTGGTATCCTACTGGGAAATTCGTATTATCCTGCCTCATGCATCAGATATCTAAATGAACTGCCTTGACAAGAGCTTTTTTTCCCCCTCATTGTTAATGACAAATATGCAAAAGCACTGTAATTATTCTAAAGCAGCAGCTGAAGGAAAAACTCTCATGGAGATACTGGTAATCTGTCATGAACAGAGTACTATGAAGACAGCAGGCAATTCAAAATCCCAATATTTTTTGCTTGAGACAATTTAACTGTTCAGAAGCATCTCTCAAACACTTATACAAGCATATATTGCAATAGTTTTTAGAAGTTTACTCAACAGACGATTTCCATGAAATACATGAAGTGTAATATATGAATACATTTTTAAAATGTGCAGTAAAGTAGCTATTCAAAGTACCTACTGCACGCTGCCCTTTGGTAAAATGTCATCTTTCTAATCAAGACATTAGGAGTAATTAATCCCTACTGTAAATAAACTGTTGCTCAAATGAAAACTAAGTCTTAGATCAGTGAATCCTGTCAGATTAAGGCACTTATGCAATACTCTTCACCACAGTATAACCAAATCAAATTACTGCTTCTTCCTACTGTTTCTGAGATTCAGAGCTATAATTGCCAAAACAGAACTTTTTGAAGCATTCAGTGCAGAAAAAAAAATACCAAAAGTTGAAGGAAACACACTGTAAACTGTGTATGTTCAGCACTGTCTATCAGAGAAGTAACTGCTTATCATGCTGCATTTCACTTCCATGCAAAAAAACAGCTCGCTAGCTTCAGCGAAATAATGCACACCTCAAAGAAAAGGAAAAAAAAAAACACCAAAAAAAGAAGTCATATCCTGCATAGAATCGATATCTGGTGAGGCTGCAAGGCCGGAGAATACATCCAGTTATGGGCAAGCCTTTGAAAGATACTCTGTGTGATGATAAGTGCAGGTAGATAGAACATGGGCTTGGGTGACAGTGAGCAAGAGCCCAAGAGCAGAAAGTTACCGCTGTGAGATAGGGTTACTCATTTTACCACCTTGCTGGAAAAGTCACACCTTCCCAGTAAGAGCTAATAATCCCACAGGGATTGAGCATGGCTTTTTGAGCTGCTCATAGTCAGAATTCAGGTATGAGACAGGTCAGTCTTATTACCCTTATGCATTCAAAGACACTAAGACCAACATACAACTTACATCTGACTTCCTGCAAAACACAAACTCCCCTGCTAACCACAGCTGGCAGGTGTTTTGGGAAGGCCTTAACTTCTGCTTGAGCTGCAGCACATCCTTCCAAACAGATGCAAGATTCTCATGTAAAGACTTGAAATGATGGAGAACGACCACAGCTCGCTCGCCCTCATCTCTCTCAGTGTTACTAGCTGCACTTTCTTAGGGCTGGACTGTGCTTTTTCTACCAAGCTGAAGAGGTGCCTGCTATCCAAGTTCTTCCTCGTTCAGATGTCCACATTCAGATAAAGCTGTCTTGATCTCTCCTCCAAAAGCCTAATTAGGCTGAGCTTCTTATGCCTCTCATAAAAGGGACAACTTCTGGCTCATTTTTGCTGCTCTTCCCAAATGATGTCCAATTACCGGCACACTTGCAGGAATGGACAGCAGTGCAGACCTTCTGTGGTTATATATGAAGTTTATATTGCCTCCCTAATCTCACTTGATATTCTTTTCCTTTTTATATCCCTTTTATATTCATTCTGTTAGCTACAATGTACTGCTCTGAAAGGTCAGATTCAATGAATTATTTAAGGCAATGGCAAGCCGAGGCACGAAATGCTGCCTCTCTCTTCACAGCCTCTGGTCGTTTCACCCTAGGTTAAGCTTCAGTTCTGCGAGCCGAGGGGATCAAGACAGGAATGCTCACGATAACGGCTTTATTCCACTTGCTCCGAGCAACAGCCACATCCACTCTGTGCTTCACCTTAGCCAAGCTTCTTCTGAAGCAAAGTTTTTACTACCAGAGGCCATGTTCAACACACTGTGGTGGAAGATAGCACCTGCCTTGCAATGCCAGCGGACAATTTTCCAAGGTCCTTTCCCTAAATTTCTGAACTCCTGGAATTTGGTCAGCCCTTGCCATGTGACAGTGGTGCCATCAGCTTCTCCCATGATTTCCTCAATCAACTCCCCTCTCTCACAGTTGGTCTCCCTGCCTTGATCTTACAGTCTCATTCCTCAAATGTCCCTCTGCACCCTGCCCACGCAGCCTCTCAGCACAGGGGTTGAAGAGCATGATCTTGCAGGTCCTGGGCTCCACTACCCCCTTGGCAGTCTGCTTTCTCGGGAGCTGAGCACTCTTTTGGTGCATAATGCTGGTCTGGAGCAGAGGATGAGCATGTGGTCCCAGTCAGAGGACCCTGTCATGGTCCCTATCAGCCACATCTGGGCTTCATAACCCACCAGCAGAAGTTTTCTGATGGATACAGCCCCCAAAATTCTTCCCTGGCAAACTCCTGGAAGTACAGGAGAGTCTGCTGCACCCCAGCGTACATCACCATAAGGACAGAACGATCTGAGAGAAGGTTTTGCTTCAGGATAGTGAGGGCAGCTCAGTATCCTCAGCAGCAGTTTTGCTCCATCTGGAACGATGTATTATAAAATACTGACATCCTTAGTTCGTCAGTCTGAAGTACCAGCTTTGCCTTGAATCATGCTGACCTCCAGCTCTGCCCTCGTGAACTCCTCAG
This sequence comes from Phaethon lepturus, assembly GCF_000687285.1. Taxonomy (NCBI): domain Eukaryota; kingdom Metazoa; phylum Chordata; class Aves; order Phaethontiformes; family Phaethontidae; genus Phaethon; species Phaethon lepturus. The sequence continues at coordinate 55,280 of NW_010522842.1, forward strand.
CGTCTCAGCGGCACTGTAGCTCCAGATGTTGCCGCCTGACTTACGAAAGCCTCATGACACCCACAGTCTCTCCTGTGGGTAAGGCAATTCCCAAAAGGATTAAATTAACTGTATTAGTTATCTCTAGAAAAAAGTATGCAGCATATGTATACACACATAGCTAACCCAAATATGCTATGAACACTAATATTCTAAAAAAAGACCCTATAAAACTAGTAATACTCATAAAAATATAAGGGTTATAAACCCCCCTCTATGTTCACATTATTCTCTATTTTAACGTGTATTTTCCTAGTACGATAGAAATAAGATACGAGTTTCTAATACTGGAGAGAATCACAATGACATGTCAGAGTTGGCACTTTTTAGTTATTACTTTTAGATAGAGATACAGGAAATATTTCAAATAAAAATTTAAAAACTCCCTAACACAACTCTCTTTGTAACAAATCAGCTGTACAAACCATAGATAATGTCTTGATAAGGTTTGGGTTTAAACGAGCTGCAGAACTTCAGGTTCTCACTTCTAAGTAACACACACATCCCAAATCCATGATAATAAAGCTTGACGTATCACATCCCTATTTCTCTCTGCACATACATACAAACGTATGCAAACGCATATATACCAATGCAGAAGACACACAGTGCAGAAGACATACTGCATGCTTATGATAGCCTATTTCTCTCTGCACATACATACAAATGTATGCAAATGCATATATACCAATGCAGAAGACACTCAGTGCAGAAGACATACTGCATGCTTATGATATGTTATTTGTCCAATAAACATCCCCAAGGCTTACATTAGCAAACTGTATCCTCAGTCTATGTTCCTCAGAGCATAAATAATACAATCTCCTCTTTCCCCAGGAAAAAAAAAAAAATAGTTGCAAAAGAGCATGTTGAAGTTTTTGTTCACTCCCATATGTTAATATGTGGTATAGGTCCTTCCTTAAACCCACAGTAGCTTGTATGAATTATTAATAAACTCAACAAGGCTGCTAGATACTGTAACATGATTATAATTGGTGTAAAACGCTAAGAAATTGTTTCAATACTTTTTAAGGAGAAAAAAAGCGGTACCTTTACTAATGTCTTTGTTCTAATATTTAATTAAAGGCTTTGAAGACAAACAGAATTTCCAATAAAATGCAGAACAAAAGGGTATTTCTGCTCACAAAAGTATAATTTCCTTCTAAAATTGAGCAGTAAGGAGAATGACACAAGATGAAGAATTAAAAAGAAACTGGACTGCAAACTCAATTAATGAATAGTTTTAAATTTTTGCTGTCTTCCAAAATTGAGGGTTGTTGCTATTGTTCTTGATAAACTCTTAGGCAGATGATACTTTCCTTTTCAGTCCTAGGCACACTGTAATGATGCATAGAAAAGAATATTGAGCAGAAAGACAATGTATGGAACAAAGATTTGAGTATAATGATTAAACCTCATGAACAGCTTTAATAGAATACAGATGACCTCAAGGATTTTAAACTGCTATAGCAACCAATTTTCTTCTCTAGAAGAAGAACTGCCTTTTTGCATATTGCTTTCTGAGTAACAGACTTGCTGAAAACCTGAAGTGATCATCATAAAATGGGTAAATTCTATGACACAAGATGACAAGACCTAGACTCTCCTAGAGTCTTGTTTGATTCATAAGCTGAACCAATTTGGTTTTAACTAAACCTCCAACCAAGCTGAATTACTTTATGTAACAATATAGACAGTGGACTGCAAGGATTTTCGCTTATGCAGTAGGTAAAGTACATTAAGCTTTAGTCTGCATGAAGTAAATTCTACGACACAAGATGACAAGACCTTTGCCTCTCCTAGAGTCTTGTTTGATTCATAAGCTGAACCAATTTGGTTTTAACTAAACCTCCAACCAAGCTGAATTACTTTATGTAACAATATAGACAGTGGACTGCAAGGATTTTCGCTTATGCAGTAGGTAAAGTACATTAAGCTTTAGTCTGCATGAAGAGGAATAAGAGCTAACAGAACAATTAACATATCCGCACACACTATGTAAGAAATATGTGGTAACGGAGGTTGATGGCAATCTGGGTTTATCTCTGCAGTCTCTGTTTTGGTATTTGCAGTCTCTATTTTGGTATTTCTTACTTCTTGGTTTCTCACAACAAGTTTCTCTTGGTTTCTCAGATGAAGACAAAGTAAGACTAAGAGTAAGACCAACATCCTTTGGAAGTCACCTGCTGTGAAATACACGTGATTCATCTTTCCCCTTTTACTGTTGCTGCTTCCAGGAGGTCTGTGAAGTCTTGGATGTTTCAAGTCAAGCAAAAAATCAAACAGAGAATGGTATCTTTGGGAGAAAGCCTAAAAAAAACCAAAGTGGAAGCTAAAATGCTTCTCTGACACTATTTTTCACGTGTTGCTTGTAATAAATTACAGATGATCAATTGTCACATCAGAAGTCAAATCAGGAAGAGTTGACTAATAATTCCCACAGAAATCTAACGTGTTAAAACAGCCTTTTGAAGTATTTGTTATTTTCTAAAGACAAATTTATTTTTAACCATTTTTATTTTCTACTAGTTTTTGTCTCAGATCCTTTGTTTAACGAGAAACTGCTTTTGTCAAACTGGTTTTGTCCTTTTGACTTCCCACTATGACCCAGAGTCACTCCAATCAGTGGTATTATTTAACTGAGGAATCTCACTTTGGGGACTAATGAGTCAGAATACGTGAAACCATTCTCCTTCTCTTTTAACTAACCTTCTGATTGGGCATATCAGAAAGAGTTAGATGTAGATACTCAACCGCTTGGCAATTTTGTGAGTCCTTGTTGGATGCACTATTGCTAAATTAAAAATACAATCTAATTCTGTGTTCTAGTTTTATAGTCCCTCAGCCAACACAGAAGTCCCTACAACATTTCCTATTCCAATTACATTACACTATTGACTGCTAAGAGAGACTCTGAGTCACAAAATTATTCTTATTGGAGGGAAGCAGGAAAGAGAAAGGACTTGCTAATGATGATCTTAGGCCTTTTCATCTTAATTCTCAATATTTTTGAAAAAGTTAAAAAAAAAAAATTAGGCCTTGCCAACACAAAGAGTCATAAAAATTTAAAGTCAACTGCACCAAGAACCAGATCCACTTTCCTTACAGCACAATTAAGTCTAGACATCTCACTCCCTTTGAATCCAAAAGAAGTTTGGATTGAGCGAGTTTTATCAGAATACTATTCAACCAGGTGCTTCTCATCTCATACTATTTTCATGATTTACCAGCTCCATAGACAAACTACAGGTTACTGGTGTCAAGCACTGTCACCCCCACATGCCTTTGGCTGACAGAAAGGCAACATTGCTGTCAGAGCAGGGATATGAAATGGAAGTCTAGAGAGAGCCATTGTAACTGGACCCTAATGCTATGAGGGACAGGCACCTTATGGGTGCACACAGCTTCAGAAGGCACCATTCTTCATTTTATTTTACTTAATAGATTAAATGTAGTCTGGGAAGTAAATAGGATTATGATACTAAAAAATAACTCTGAGAGTCAGGAAGCCACAAAGACACAAAGAGCATCAGCATGCCAAAGACCCAGAGAAAGGTCTTGCCATCTTCAGGAACTCTTGAGTCAGCTTTCCATTACGCAATTAATTAAAATTGCAGCCTTTCAGTACTTAAAGGGGGATTACAAGAAAAAATGGGAACAAACTTTGTAGCAGGGCTTGTTGCGATAAGGGGTAACGGCTTTAAACTGAAAGGAGGGTAGATTCAGGCTAGATATAAGGAAGAAAATTTTCACAATGGGGGTGGTGAAACCCTGGCACAGCTTGCCCCAAGAGGTAGTAGATGCCCCATCCCTGGAAACATTCAAGGTCAAGTTGGACGGGGCTCTGAGCAACTTGGCCTAGTTGAAGATGTCCCTGCTCACTGGCATGGGGGTTGGACTTAGGTGACCTTTAAAAGTCCCTTCCAGCCCAAACTGTTCTATGATTCTATGAGTCTATGAAAATTACACTGTGGACCATAAGCTACCAAGACCTCTCCGTGACACTTTGCTCTGAGTTTTGGGTTTTACCCATTTCCTAGTCACTATCCTTATCTCCTTCCCACCCCAGGGAGTGCTGCTTCCATCTTGACAGAGAAAAAAAGTGCTCCCTTAACTGCAAACACAGGATTACACCACCACTCAATGTGCCAGCTGCCCATACTATCTAAGCAGCTCTAAGGAGAAGGGCTTAACACCTCCACTTATTCATATTTTCCAATTACACGGTTCACGATTTTTAAAAAGCTATTAATTTTTGCTTTTCTTCCCCCTCCATACTCACTGTGCTATAAAAAAGAAATACATAGCCACCACACTAACAGTTATGCTAGCTTTATTTTCTCCAATTTGACAAACAGATGACTTTTTGTAAAATGCACAAAACCCTTCAAATACAGACACTGCCAGGAGCTTCCACAGAACTAAAAGCTAAAGACTAAAGGTATTTCAAAATCACCAAACTATAAGAAAGACTGCAAATTGGTCACAGTCTCTTCACCCTTCACTCTCAATAGTTTAAATTACCTTTTACATTTCACTGGTGTATATAAAACTGCCACCCCCAAAACAGCATTCCTTAGAAAACATGAGATTAAAATCTTTCTGCTTTTCCTGATACAAGGCGCCTGTAGCAGACACAACCCTCCAAGGGTCAACATACAAAACCATAAAAATACCGTGTTTGCCTCCCAGCTCTTGACATCACTTCTGCTGTCTTTCTATCAAAATACAGCATTTGGGTACAATTCATAGTAACCACAAGCCTTTTGCTTGATACTTCCATCTACCTTTCAGTCTTCTAATGAAGTATTTCTCTGTCATTCTGAAGCTATTTAGGCAGCAGATAAAACAGTTAATTTCTATGATCCAAATGTCCAGCACTGTCTCAGGTTAAAAGGGAATGCTGATGCCACAACCGCCCACATTGTGCGTAACACAAACCTTCAGAAAGCATCACAGGCTTTACACAATGCAACTATCATATCTCCGCCCCAGATGCACAGCGCAGTCCTCTCTTGTCAGACCATACTGATTCTGAGTCCCAGGAACCGGTCTGCACAGACAGACGCTTCCCAAGCAAGCTCCTGAAGCTGTCTGTCTTGTCTTCCTCCTTGTTTTCTGCCTTCAGCTGACTAAATTGCTCCATATCACAGCACCTGTAAAAGTGCAGTTGTTCTGTAGTAATGCGCTCAAGGCATCCACGTAACCCACAGAATATTCAAGTACCAACAGCATGATGTGGAGGGCTGACTTGTCCAAAATAATCTTTTATGATTTGGAAATGTCATCCCAAAAGAGACAGATAGTGGGGTTGGGAAAGAGAAACCATGAGATTTCTGTAGTTTGACATCTCCTCTCTAACCCTCCCCACCCTAAACACAGGATACAAGATTTTTAGATACTTCCTGCCACCTGTCCCAACAGGGAGTAATCCTTTGATGCACAGGGCTTGCAGTGACAGCAGAAAGAGGGATAAACATCTATTGCAGAGCATGCAATATGGAGGAAATTCATCACATGGAAAGGTTAATTCATAAAAAACTCAAAGATGGGTGTTCATTTGTATGACTTTACATGGAAACAATTACTTCAAATCATTCACATCAGTGCATCTGGCTTCAAAGTAAATCCTCCATAGAGTCAAACCAACACTTTTGTTTCATTGCATGGGAAGCGCTAAGCCTGCTTGGCACAACAAGCTAATGAGAGCAACGTCTGCTGGTTCACATCTGAAGAAGGCATTTTGTACAGCTGCTTGTGTTTTGGGCACAGCTGTTCCGTATCTCTGCTCGCACACTTGCATTCAGTTACCACAAAGCAGCTTGTTATGGAACAGTTGACCAGAAATTCATCAGGGCTGACTCCTCTTTCTAGAGGATAACAGAATAAGATGATGACATAACACTTCAACTGGATGACACATCAAGCTTTGGAATTTCAAAAAGACACCAAACTTGCTAACTCCAGGGGACATCCACTGCGGTCAACATGAAAAGAAACTTAATAAATCAAGTTCTCAGCATTCCAAACATTTGAATTATTGAGCCCAAACCTGTCTAAATCATGTCAGCCAACTTTCTGCTAAGAACACAGAAAAGATAGGAGACTGTATGCTTTCACAGAAACAATAGATTTTTAAAAGAGTACAATTTCCATAGTTGGTATTGATTTTAACAAGCAATATCTCTATGAAGCTTTCAACTCAGCTTAACTCTTACAGGCCTTTGACAAGGTGGACAAGCATTTCTGAAACCATATTACAGATTAATAATTAAGATTTAGAGAGATCCCAATTAGCTCTCAATTAGCTCAAATACCAGAAGCACCTCACCACAGCAGCCAAGAAAAAAAGGTAAAGTAGGCAATACTAAATCCGTGCTCTCACTGTTAGATTGCAGCAGCTGATTTAAAGTACTTGTTATCTCTGTACTACGTTGAAGAATCATCTCACAGGTAGCAGATACACATCCAACAACACATCTTGTGTCAGACAGTTCTCATATCCTGACTCCCAGCTCTATGCTTGGGCCAGCTGATTAGAGATAGCTAATTAAATGTCATGGCAAAAACCTTATCATCTCTATTTATGTGACTTGTAAAACTCCTACAGCTAATTTGATCCTGAAACAAAATGGGTATAGCCTCTGGATTTATATACCAAGCTGCGAGCATAATGGAGTACCTTCAGATTAAAAGGTCTGCATGACTGATTTTTCAGGAAAAGTAGCTTTCTAGATTCTTGGTTGCTAAGCAGTATCCTAGCTAATAGCTTAATATGCTTGATTTTTTCTCTGTGATGTTGATGAAGAAAGAATGTCTTTAATATTAAGTTCACCAAAATTGCTTGATCCAATATATGAAACAGTCTAAGACTAGAGACAGAAATTACATTTGAAAAGTGATACTTTCAGCTGCTGTGAGAAGATGATGACGACAGGCACAGCCACCGAGCTCTTTTGCACTTGCATTTATCTATGATGATGCAGAAGAAGCAGACGGGTCCCTTGACACACATAGAGTCAAAGGGCAGCAACAGAATCCTCATCCGCTCCATGATGATGGTGAGAAGGGTCAGTATTGATTAAATTCATGTTAGCACTTAAAATGCAACACACAGCCTGAAATTCTGGAGAGTTCCTTCTCTCCAGTTGTATGGTAATACAAAATTTAAACAGAAATTCTACTGCAGAATTGAAAGAAACATCCAGATCCTCTTGATGAAAACTTGCCGTGACATTGACTTGCCAAAGCAAGAGTTATTTCAGAAAGGTTTTTGACTCATTTCTCTTAAATAGACAATAGAGCCAACAAGAAAAAAAAGCCCTTATGAATTTCACCTTTTTCAGTTCTTGCTTTGCAATTAAAGCCTTTTAGTGGAATTCCACAGGACGTCAAATACTAATTTACTGCTGTTACAGTTTCAAGGAACAGGACTAATCTAGCCTAATTTAGAAACCTAGAAGTCAGGTTTCTATTCTAAGATAGTTTTCTGTGCTCCTTTTTTAGTCAATGCATAAAGCAAACCTTCTGCAACAGGGCAGTTTATTCCAATACATGTATCTCAGATGGATCACTCCCTTCAGGTGCACACTTCTCCTCACAGGCTGCCTGAACAACTATTTTAATTGAAGTATGAACAAAATACCACTACTGTGCCCTACTCAGTTTGCTTTATGGGGTAAGCAGTACATTTGTGTGTCACTGAAAATTTCAGTAAAATATTTTGCTAAATAAAAAGACATTTCACGTCTTTTGTTGGGGTCCTTGTAAACTTATGCATACTCAGTACAATCTAAGATAATGAAGTAGGTTATTCATCTTCTGGAAATTACCTATAAACATATTATAAGGCAAGTTATTTTTTAAGTATATTTCTTTAAGTGTTTTAAAAGAAGGTTTGGTTCGTTAAACTGATTCTTAAAGAGACACAAATTTAACATTAACCAATGATAATAAAATACATGCACCTCTGAGCAACTGATTAATTGATACAGTACATTTATTAATACAGCTTCTAATATGTTAGTTTTGCATTGTTGCTCACGTTTAATTATGCAAAAAATTGCTACATTGTGCAATAACTTTGTTATCTCAAAGTACTTATTGTTAAGTATGTGTGAAAAGCTTTAAATCACAGAATCTGTACCAGCACTAAAAGAAAACGAAGATAAATACCTCCTGCTACAATTTTGAATCGACTGCACTTCAAATATATCTGCTTTCTTTAGTGTTCTGTTCATTTGTTCCTTGCCTGGACTGTAACCATACATTTAAAAAACTGAGCTTGTTTCTTTCTCTTTTTCCAACTTCAATAACGTTCTGTCCCGAATGGACCACATCTACACTGCAGCCATAACTGACGCTCATAAAGGTGACCTCTCTTTGTAAGGGAAAGCATAAACATAACTTCTGGGTTTGTGCTTGAAAACAGCTCAGGAGAACATAATATGGTGCAAAAGCCATTGAGCATTATCCAGAAATAACGAGTGCTTATGTATTTTGTCTGCAAACCATACTGTATTCATATTTCTGCAGCCTTGGCTTTCAAAGGACAACTTGAACACTAATTAAATGTTGCCAGTAAAGCAGGGCCAAAAGAATTAGATGGATGAGAATGACCTACAGGGAATATTTATAATGAATATCCCTGATAATCTCCAAACCTGAGACCTCCTAGGAAACAACAGTACCCCTCAATTCTTAAAAAACAAACCAAATCTTTCACCAGCTTCCTGCTCAGTACCCCCTGGAGTCAGCAGAGGTGGCTTTAGTATAGTTTTCCACTTAAGGAAGCTTATTTTCAGTAACGAATGTTTAGAAAGCACACACATAATTAAAACATTAAAATGGAATAAAGAGACAATGTGAAAATTTCTGTATTATGTGCTCCCTTTATCTTCTTGCATTTTCCTGTAGTAAAGCCATTACACAAAAGGGACTTTCTTAAAAGACCAGTCTAATTATTTCTAACCCTGTAGGAGTAAAAAGTACACAATGAATTTTGAGCTGACAGGAAAAGGGCTGAAGAAAAACAAATGGTCTGAAAAAAGTGCTCTATCTTATTTTGTGGAAAATGTAGAAATAAAGCAAATTTATTGCTTAGGGACATGCTTTTTCTAATGAAAAAAGATTTAACTGACATTTTTCAGATATCTTTTTTGGTGGACATTTTGAATATTTTTTTATTTTTCAGATTTAAGATAGATAATAGCAGAAATTCTCTTTTTCATTTTCTTTTCCTTCAATAGCATAACTCTTTTCATAAGTAAATGTCCCGGTAATGTTTTCTTGGAAAATAATTAAACATTGTCTTACACTAAAAACTCTGCTTAATGTTCAAGGTTGACTTAACATCTAACATTTGTGTATAGTTTTGCTTGGAAGTTTTCAATCTTGCTAAGCTTGATAAGGCATGATGCTTATCTAGTTATGAAATCTGTCTTTTTTTCTCATGCAGTTTGGGTTTTTTTTCCTGTTTGGCATACTATGATCTTTATGTCTGTATTTGGAAAGTAGAATTAATTTTTTCCATACTCTCTGCAATTATAAAGACAAATCATTTCTTGACTTTACAAAAAGCTTTAAGGGAAAGCTGCGTAAAAATAGCCACAGAATTTCTCATCATGAATATAAAATATACCTTGTTACACCTAATCAGCCAGAGACCATGCAATCACAGAAAAAAATACAGTGTTGGAATATCAATTTTTCATTGATTTGCTGCAGTGCCCATGAGATGGTACAGTGTAAGAAAGATGCTCAGGGAAGGGAGGAAGAGGAGTCCAAACTAAAGAGCAGACTTCAGCTTGTCCAGGGCACTAGCAGGAAGGGTCCTGTGGGAAGAAGCTCTGAAAGGTCAGAGCCCTGTAGAGCTGGGTTATCTTCATGGAGAGCCTCCTCCAAGTGCCAGAATGGTCTATTCCAGTCTGCAAAGAAGCAGGCAGGCACAGCAGGACACCAGGGTGGCTCCACAGGGAACGCCTGACAGAGACCTAGCGCAAAATGGAAGCCAACCAGAGACGGAAATGGAGAGATGTGACCCACAACAAACACAGAAGCCCCGTCTGGCCAGGCAGGGATGGAGTTTGCAAAGCCCAGCCAGCACTGAAACTGGTACAGGATGCGAAGGGTAACAAGAAGCGCCTCTACAGGTACATCAGCAGTGAAAGCCAAGGGAAATATGAACTTGCTTCTGAATGGGGTGGGCAACCTAATGAAAGACATTGAAAAGGCTTGAGGAACTTGATGCTTTCTTGGCTTTGACTTTTAGTGACAAGATCTGCCACCCTGGTCCCTATGCTTAGTGGCAGAATTTAGGGAACAGAGGTACTACCCATGGCAGACAAAGACTGAATTAGGGATTGCTTAGGCAAGAGGGACACTCACAAGTCCATGGGCCTAGATGGGATGCTGTTGGGATCACCCTGCACAGCTTGACCTTAAGGAGAAGGAGCTGTGGTGTTGATCTGCACGGCTCGACCTTAAGGAGAAGGTGCTGTGGCACTGAGAAGCTGGTAAACAGCTGGATATCTGCACGGCTCGGCCTTGAGGAGAAGGAGCTGTGGTAAACAGCTAAGAAGAAGCGAGGAAAACAGGAACACCTGCAGGCAGCGAATCCTGACTGTGTGAGAGGCACATGGACAGCGCGTGAATTTTGTATATAGCCAATTGCAATAATGTGTGTAACAAGCTGTAACCAATCATGAGTGTGTGTGCGCAAACAAAGATTATGATATATATTGGAGTCAGACAAGACAATAAACGGCTTCGGAATATAACTCTCATAGAGTTGTGAAGTCCATCCTTCTCCCACAGGACGCATCTAAGGCTGCTGACAGAGTTGACTCATGTCTTGTAAAAGCTGCTTTCTATAATCTTTGAAAGGCCACTGGTTAAGAACTGAAACATATGCCCAGTGTGGTTGTGAAATCTCCATCTTTGGAGATATTCAAAACTTGACAATTGCTGAGCAGCCACATCCAACTTTGACACTAGCTTGCTTTGAACAAGTGCTTGCACTGGATGACCTCCAGAAATCCCACCTCAATTCTTCTATGATTTTGTGATTATGCCCGTTGCCTAACCTATGCATCTAAAACATACCCATTGCTGACCACAGATACACTGCTACCAACCAGAAAACAAGATTTTGAAATTGCTTCCATGCACATTGAAAACTGAAAGCAAGCATTTTCAAACTTGCAGATGTTTCTAACCCATTTGAAAACTTTCTATTATACAGAAGGGATTCATTATTTCATTGGTGTAAAAAATTGCTTCTGCTATGGTGTCAGGACTGTACAGTGACAGTGTCTAATCATTCCAGGTGTCCACATTGTGATGAAAAGAAATCTCTTCATTTCAAATGCTGTAATATACAGCCCCAATACATTTCACTCTGAGTCTCATCAAAGAATAATTCTCTGTCAAAATCCCAACAGCAGATAGATTTTGAGAGCAGGGGCAGAATTACAGAGTAAGAAAAGTGTCACCAACAGCTTCCCCTGGAATGCAACAACACTTAATTTAAGATACGACCTATGGAGTCAACGTAATTGGGAAAGGTGACATTCTTATTCAGTTTCTCATTTGAAGGCAGACAATAAAGCCAGTTTTTCTCAGGTCTAATCAGTCTATTTTCCTTGTTGTTATTACTATATATTGCTGGTAGCAGAGAAATGAGATAGAGATCCTAATTCTGATTACTTACATATCAAAGAATCAGGGAAAGAATGAAGACTGCAATATGATCACTTTATGCAGAAGCAAAGACATAAAAAATGAGTTTAAGACCCATTTGTGAGGCTTATGCTGTTCGTCAATACAGAGCATAGGACAGAAATTTATTAGCCACAGGACAGTTCCTGCAGTTCATGGGGTCTCTTTGTCACAAAAAACAACAGTGTCGAAGTCCCCTCCTAATGTGCTGTGTTTCTGTTAGTTGACTTGCAGGTCAACACCTTTTTTTAAAATCTGCAAATTCATTGTATTTTGTCCAAACCTACCTAGCACAGATCAAAGGATCAACGTTGCTGGCATCTTTATGCCATTCCTGTATCTCTTTTGGAAGTTTGCTTCACAGCTGAATCCCCAGCAAATGAGCACCCATTTGCTCCAGTTGTGATTTGCAAGGGGAGTACAACTATCATGGCACTGGGTTTGCATGGCAAGGTTTAGGTAGTGGTGGGGGTTGCAGGGGTGGCTTCTATGAGAAGCTGCTAGAAGCTTCCCCTATGTCCAATAGAGCCAGTGCCAGCTGGCTCCAAGACAGACCTACCACTGGCCAAGGCTGAGCCCATCAGCGATGGTGGTAACACCTCTGGGATGATATATTTAAAAAGGCAGGAAAAAACCAGCACACAGCATTTGCAGCCAGAGAGAGGAGTGAGAACATGTGAAAACAACTCTACAGACCACCAGGTCAGTGCAGAAGGAGGGACAGGAGGAGCTCCAGGTGCCGGAGCAGAGGTTCCCCGGCAGCCCCTAGGGAAGCCCATAGTGAGGCCGGCTGTGCCCCTGCAGCCATGGAGCTCCACGCTGGAGCAGATCTCCACCTGCAGCCCGGGGAGGGCCCCATGCTGGAGCAGGTGGGTGCCCGAAGGAGGCTGTGACCCTGTGGGAAGCCTGCATTGGAGCAGGCTCCTGCCAGGAGCTGTGGCCCCATGAAGAGAGAAGTCCAGGCTGGAACAGGTTTGCTGGCAGGATTTGTGACCCTGTGGGGGGCCCACGCTGGAGCTGTCTGTTCCTGAAGGATGACACCCCATGGAAGGGATCCAGGCTGGAGCAGTTCATGAAGAACCGCAGCCCATGGGAAGCACTCACGTTGGAGAAGTTTGTGGAGGACTGTCTCTCGTGGGAGGGACTCCACGCTGGAGCAGAGGAAGAGTGTGAGGAGGCCTCCCCATGAGGAGGAAGGAGCGGCAGAGACAGCGTGTGATGAACTGACCACAACCCCCATTCCCTGACCCCCTGCGCCACTTGGAGGGGAGGTGGTAGAGAAAATCAGGAGCAAAGTTGAGCCCAGGAAGAAGGGAGTGTTGGTGGAAGATGTTTTAAGACCTGGTCTTATCTCTCATTATTCTGCTCTGATTTTGATTGGCAATAAATTAAACTAATTTCCCCAAGTTGAATCTGTCTCTCCCTTAACGGTAACTGTTGAATGATCTGTCCCTGTCCTTATCTCAAACCGTAAGATTCTCACTGTATTTTTCTCTTCCCTGTCCAGCTGAGGAGAGGGAGTGATAGAGCGGCTTTGGTGGGCACCTGGCCTCTAGTCAAGGTCAACCCACCACAACACCTCCTGCCCAAATTTCTGGAAGGAAATGTGACTTTTCAAAATTACATGGGTCACACTGACAGTTATCAGTTCTGAGGAGAGGTACCTGCACAGTTAAAACTTGAGTGTCTCCAGACATGGACTAGACCCACCAATTCAGCATTTACACCAATGAGAAGGAAAATACAGAAATGAAACTGATGTCCAGCAGCCATGCTACTGAAATTTAAAATAATATTTATGTTTAATTTTTTAATTACTAGTCATTTTTCTATGCAATGCAGTAACATTTCTTGTTACTCAAAATGCAAAGCTTATGATGTCATCCACACCACATCTTTTTCTACATCCTGAGCATCTGTCAGTCCCTGTCCTTTCTTTCCTTTTACATCCCATTACAAATATTGACATTTTTCCTTTCCTGCATTCTCCACAGTCACTTTTTTGTCTTGTTTTCTGCCTCCTATCTACACAGCCCTGCCTGGTCTTCTCACAAAACCTCACCTACCTGCAATCTACCCAAACACTCTTTGAGCTTCCCTACAGACTCCCATTTATAGGCACCCATCTGCTCTCAAATATCACTCCACCACATTTTCTTTCCTCTTCACATAAGACAGACCATTCACTTTCCTCATGTGACCAAAGCAAGAGAGCAATAGTGACTGGAACTACCTTGCTCCAGGAATTTTTTGTCAACAACATATACCAAAAATAAGTATCAGGAGAATGATGTTCCTCTTTTGATACTCAGGTATTTTGGAACTGTTCCAATATCTTATACTTCTTCAGCTATCCAGCAGACATTTAAGAGGGCACTTGATTTCAATACTAAAATACTTCACTATTCTTCATTATGACTAAATAACATTATTTTCTCTTTTCTCAGCCATAAGGCGGCAAGACTTGCTGTATTATCAAATGACTGCACAGGCAATAAGCCACTGGGTTCATAGTTTAAGTGACAGAACATCAACTACCTGACAAGGTCGATGACTCTCTCCCTTGGAGCAGTGCTGACTGGCTCATCATTAATCATTATGATCTGATCCCCTGGTATAAGCTTTCCTTCAGAGGGGCCGCCTGGAGACAAATGAAAAAAAAAAGCAAAAGTTAGTAGACCATTGTAAATGCACAGACACACTCTGTTGTTCACGTACTATAAGTGTTTTTTTCTTCAACTAACGGCATATTTAACACTAACACTATTTCTGACATTACCAGTACTTCCTCAACAGGAAAATGTTGAAAGCTAGTGGTTTAGCAGTCTCTACTGAAGTTCCTCAAGTTAAGATCCAAACCCACATGTAGGCACCTCAAAATAAGGGCTTGATTTTCTGGAGGGCCAAAAGGACCTGCAGGAGGTGGCCTAATTCACCCTTTAAGGTGTGATCAACCATACCTTACCCCACCCTGATCAATGCTTGTGTAATATTCTTGTAAGAACACCCTGAGGATGACTCCTTTTCCTGTAAATAAATCATCCTGCTTATCTGCTGTTAAGATCGGGAAGTCTTTTTCCCCAGTGTCTACATCAGATCTTCCTTGCTGCAACCAATTGTTTCTTCTCCCAGGCAAGGTTAACACTGCAGAACATCTTATCCCTCCTTCCTATGAAACATCACTTATGTATTTGAAAGTCATTCACAGGTCTTTCCTCTGACTTTTCCATTCTGGGCAAAACAAACCTTTTTCCTTCAATCTGAAGACAGTAAGTTTCTATACCTCCAGTCCTTGTGTCTCTTGTCCTCTGGATTCCTACCACTTCGTAAACACAAGTTTTATGTACATCCAAAAGCATTGCCACTTGCAGTTAGACACAGATATTTAGCATTAGTCTGAGTAGAGAATCAGACATGTATGTGTCTATGTACTTTGGATTCTGACACTGCTGAAATGCATATTAAGTTTATGCTGTATAATATGCACATAACACTTTGCTTCTCAGCACAATTACATGCCCAGAAGAGGGTGTGACATCACAACTGCGAGTGAAAAGATATATCCTCTCTAGTCTTCTGTCTTTAGACTCTGCAATTATGATACATAAAAAACCCAATAATATTACTAATATGAAGATAAAGTCTTAAAAGAAAATGTTTCAGTATCAAAACCAATGCATTTAACAAGTGAGCTAATACTGTTCCTTTCCTCTGTTTGGTTTCAAAAATTTACTTCACTTATATATGCAGCATAAATGGATACAAATCCATGTAGGAAAATGAGTTCATCTGTCCTCCTGTTCACTTGGAACACAATATAATAAACACCTTTTCCAAACTGAACTTTAACACAAAACTACATTAATAATGTTAACTTGGGAGAAAAGAACTGTTTGGATCTAGTTCAAATATTAGTTACACCACTCATTTCATATGAAGGCAATACAAATATAATCAATGCACACACGTGGGTAAATGACATCAGAACTTCACAAAGTCGATTTTGCCTCTTCTCTGCTCTCTGTGGGTGTTCTGGAGAACATATTGAACAAGAGCAAAGTCAAACCCCTGCCCTTGGCTCCAAGGCAATTTTACATAACAACTGAACTTTTAAGCAGAGAGAGCAGGAGCCCACTATTTGGGAGACTGAGCAGTCCCAGGTCTGGTCACCTATATGTTCAAAAATACCACAAACCTCACTAATTTTCACTCCAGGTAAGATGTTTAGGGATCTGTTTTGACATGGCTTTTTGCCACATAATTATACAGAAGTATTCATTTAAAAAAAGCCAGCAATAACACCCCCTTTTTCAAAACCAATTATAGTTAGAACCAAATATTATAGGTGGAAACCTAGTTTGTCCTTAGGAAGCTGATGATTAAAAGAATGAAAAATATGTAAGTTTTAATCTCACAACTCAACATACCTCTTGAAAATGCTGATTCAATGGCAATGAGGGTGACATCAAACCAATATAAACATAACAGAGAAAACCTTTCCTTGAATGAGGTGGGTCAACTTTTTTTCAGGCAAACAACAGTAACAGCTCAGCGCAATAATCTGAAACTGGCTTTGTGTTAACACATTTATCCAACGTTCAAAAATGAGTGCAAGGAGCACAACTACTTAGTAATACAAGGGTTAAAATCCTACCTAGTATTTGTGATTACTTTGTCTGCTTGAGTATTTTAACAGTACTCAAATTTGAATTGTATTTCATCTCAGTAGATTAAACCCAAGTTTGGTTTTAGGGTCAGGTGGGGAAAACATACCTGGTGTTACTGAGCGTACAACAACTGGCTTTTCACTACCAGCCACAAACCCAAATCCTAGCACAGGATCCCTCCTCATTTCCACTTTCCGAGGGGCTGGAGGGGTTATTTGGCAGCTCTCTATTCGAGGGTCTTCAAATGTGGCTGATTGTGTCATGTGACTGAAAAAAAATAAAAGATGGAAAAAGGAAAAAAATCATTAAAACATGATTTTGTGGTATCTACTTGAGCCAAGCAATTTCTGCAACGATATGAGATGAATACCTGAAATGTTCTCACTATAGGAACTAAAACATCAACTTAATAATTTTCTATTAGATTTTCTTACACGTAAAGTAATAATGCTGCTGGCAGGTCTCAAATACTGATCAATAGTATCAACCTATAAAGAATCCCTCTTTGACAGCATACATTTAATCACACCTCATATTTGAAAGAAAAATAACCCAACAATAAAGCCTTTGTCATCTGTGCTTGAATTTTTCATCCTTCATTTTTTGGAAGGGAAAGATAATAGAGTGACCTACTCACAGTGCGAAACATAACAATTAGAGTCTGCCAGCCTTTTGCAAGAAGAGAGGATGACTACCTACGGCACAGGTAACAGCTCTATGTTTACTACTCTGGTAAACTCTCCAAAGTCACTCCAAACTGTTCTAGGGCAAACTGTTTCTTTTTTTTTAAGAAAACATATTTATCAGCAATTACTAAAATACTTTAGTTTCAGCTACAGTGTTATGACGAAGCTTACTGTATCTAGAATAAAAAATTCTCATGACTGAAGGGAACTATCTTGATTTTTCAAGCAGAAAATAAAAAGGATGAAAGTTATCCAACATGACATATCTGTGAAAGATGTCATGGTTTCAAACTGTAGAGACTTCTAAATTAACATCAATAAACACTTAAATGTAACTGATGCTGTATGCAGACTGAACTGGAACGTACTTTGTGTTTCCCACCCAACCCCTGGAGCTCCTCGCTGAATCACAGCTGCCCATTCCCAGTGCCGATTACATAGACAGACAGACAGACAACTCCAGTGTCATACCCTTCCAAATGCCATTAACTGAACTCATATGCTTCAGGAAACCTTGTCACTACTGCAGACAACAAGCAATACCCGGTCAGCATAGCATGAAGACAGAGTACAGCTCATGGCATCGGGTTACTGAAGTCTTGACAGAGCTCAGATGATATTTGTTTAAAGCTGTCTGGCCAAGAGTTAACTCCTTTTTTATCTTCAAAAGACTGTAGGTATGCAGGTGCTGAGCTAACTCCAGCTCTTGGTGGATGAAGGCAGCAGACAAAGGGAGCCCAAGTGCCAACCCCGTCTGCAGGGAGGGCACAGGCTCCTGCGCTGAGAAAGGTAATGGCCAGGTGCCCGGCTTAAGAGGGCTGCAAAGGACATCAGAGAGGCAGGTGCAGGTATCCCTACAGCAGTAGGCAGTATCATCAGTTTGAAAGCTGGTCTTCTCATAAATATTTGACAATATTAAAATCAAGTAATTTTCCCATATCCTTGATAATCTTTCATATAACGTTATAACTCGAGAATTAGGGGACATCTCATGTGACCAGAACTGTTGCTCTCACCTCCTGTCCTTTTTCCACCTTCAGCTACAATTCCCTGAAGAACTCCAGACAGGCGGTCCATAAGGAGAACAGCATCATTCAGAGATCTGTTTTCAGCATGAGTGACTTGCAAAAACTTCTCTGATCTTTCCCCCACACATACACCTTGGGTATGACATCAATTTACACTGTCTCCATGGTCTGCTTCTATTACTGATACACAGAAGAGTGGCAAAATCTCAGTAAACTCTCAGTGGGAGTTTATTCCTGAGACTGGATTTTTCTAGGGCTTTTCTTCAAAGAAACTCTTTATCGCTATCACTAGATTCACTCTGCCTAAGAGTAACAGGCTGCCTTTTTACGCATATGATCAGAGGTAGCAGAAGCTAGTCCCTTACAAAAATAGGAGAGGGAGAATATCTCTGTACTCTCCTAGTACCTGCATAAGGTGAAGTCAGCAAAGAAAATACATTTTCTTTTACTAGGTTGAGCATAACATCCGATACTTCATTCTCTGCCTCTACCTGCTCCTCCAGATTTTGTCAATTAATTCTAGATAATTTTCTATGATGTTTATTCAAAAGAACTGTTAGAAAATCCAGAGTGTTTTATTCAGACTCTTTGCAAAATCTATCTTCAAGACCTCCCAGCCACCCTCCTTCCCATCAACTCCTATTTATGATTTGGGCTTCTAGATATTCAAACACTTTGTCTTTCAAATGGGACACTTTCTGAGGTGTCACTGGTATTTCAAAAACTATCTATTTCAACTTCCAAACTTTGCTTTTGTAAAGAGTAGGAAGCTCTGCATTTGTCACCTTTTTTAGGTGATAGCCTTACCAAACTTTCCACAAATTTAAAATTTTCTATTTAATAATTTCTTCCATTTCTGTAATTGGGGCACTATGAGCTGACACTGTGTCCAAAGAGGAAATGCCGTGTTCACAAGCAACTGGAAAATACCATCTGAGCCTTTGAGAACTTCTTTCCTGCCATTGTACGTCCTCTCTCTCTTCAAGCCCTTGTGTAGCCTGGTTGGAAAACTAGATCATGAAGAAAAAAAAACCCAAACAAACTCTGAAAAACCCCACCAACAGCTGCACTTCAGTTAACAAATTCTAAGAGCAGACATACAGATTTGCTCAAAAGAGCAGCTCCGCTAGTAGATGCCTCGCTCCAGCCATTGCCTCAGCTTGTGCCGAGAATCCGCAGCAGCACAGCATCAGTCATTCCAAGCCTAAGCAAGAGGATCAGCGAGGAACAGTCCATCACGATTCTGAGTGGTGCAGGAGGCTTTATTGATTTTTAAGGTTATCCACCTTCAAATACATCAACTAAAACGGCTCTGCATCTCACGCTTCCACAGCTTGCTGCATCAGATATTCTTGTATCATTCAGTACGCTGAAAGTGTATTTCAAGAGAGCAACAAGATGTATGAATATGATCCCAGAAGAGATTAGATGAATACTCAAAGCTTTGTGTGATGGTACGTTGACAAACCCGCTTCCTCCTGTGGCTAATACATTATTGAGATGCCAGTTATAGTACCATAGTTCAAGACTAATTTGAATTTTGCATTAATTGGAGGCATTTGATCTCCGTCTCAGCTATGGAAAATATTGACTCCTGAAGAATAATCATGCTAAATGTTCTAAATCAGAATCTAACAAACCTGGACTCAAAACAGCCACCTTGGGGAACCTTAGACAGAGCATCACTTAAACAGTGAAACATCTTACAAGAATAACTCCAACACTGCAAACTTCCCATTTGCTTCAAAAACAGTAAAAAATGTGTTTAGATGGTACTGTGCCTAGATTATACCTAAAGATTTATTTTTCTAAAGGAAAAATAGAAGAAAAGGAGAAAGGCTAGGATTTTAACTATGAATGGTTCTTTCCACATACACAAAGACAAGCTGCCCTTAGATTGCCTTTTCAAAAAGAGATACTCATTTCCTACCATTCTCAATGACTGAGACGAGTCTCTGCTTTACAAAAGGCTGTCTTCTCTGACATACTCTTATTGAGAGCAGTGGGAGACAGCTGCCATTATTAAGCAGAGTAATTCTTAGAGCATTTCTTGAACAGAGATTTTATATACCAGCCTCTTCCGAGACAGAAACTACCAGCTATGAAAAATCATGGAAAGTCATAGCAGAAGTGCAATTCCAAGTACTTATGCTCAAAAGCTCTCTGTGGCAACTACTCAAAAAGAGATGGAACAGGGGAAGCAAGAGAGAAGGCATCTGAGAGTGCACGCGCTGACACACAGAGCAGAACGGAGGCACTGCAGGGTGGCACAAAATGGGTGTGCACGCTCATTCCCAAAAGGCCCTACAGTGAGTGAAGGAGCGAGAAAATTAGAGAAGAAGAGTATGTTGGAGAACACTGACCATCTGCGACAAGGCAGCCAGCACCTGCAAACACAATCCAGCTGCCCAGGACATTATGGGGACTCTAACGTAACAACTGCGTGCCTGAATTCATGCTTGGGAAAGCCACAGAACTCGGAGGTATGGTTTAGGGCTGGCACTTTGAATCTTCAGGTCATTAACTTGGTAACACTTTCTATGGAAACCTCCTTAGTATTTTCCTCATTCAAATTACATGCTAAATAACCCAAGGAATATCTAAACAAATACTGTAATTAAAATGAGAGCTTGATTTAATAATGCATATTAGAAATTAAAAGCAAAGTATCCAAGCACAATGCTTTTTCAGCCTTTGCATTTTGATCCCACTTAGGGATTAGTGGGCTAATTCCGAGAGGCTTGTCTATGGCAGCTAAGAAAAGCCTGTCCTCAGCAGGCTGAAATTGGTTATGCAGGAGTTTGCATTTCCACAGGAAAATGCTTAGGGGTCTGACTCTTCTAAGAAACTGAAAACTATGGCATGAATCCAGCGACCCCGGTTACAATAAACACTATTTTGGAAATACGTAACAAAGGCACCAGAACAACTCTACCTCTACTCTCCATCCAAAAAATGTGACATCCAAAAAAAGAGAAGAAAAGACGATACTGCAAGGTGTGTTTAATACAGCTGCATGCCAACAAACACTAAAACAACTTAACTGAAATCAAATGGCTGTTGCATCATATCATGACAGCGTGGAGACAGGCATTTTGGTGTTTCGTTTTGTATTTCCATATTACAGCTTGCTTCAATTACTTCAAAGGTAAACACCAATTCTCAATTTTCAGGGTTTTAATCCTTAGCTTTTAAATAGTTACAATGTCTCTGGTATTCAGATCGATTGAACTACAAAACAGACTGTTTTGACTGAAGACACAGCAGGTGTAATTCTGGTCAATGATGGAGAAGAGTCTGTGGAAATGTCAAACCACTCATGGGCTGATGAGTGGAAGTGGGTGAGGAGGATGGACTTTTTATCAAAGGTTTAATTCAGAAATAACAAAATCACTTCAAATTGTTGAACACTGTTAAAATCCTGTCTTGTTAACTCGGAGGGGATGGAGGATCTGCTTTCTTGGTCACAGCTGTGATTTTCAAGATGACCCATGCAAGTTAAGGACACCGAACAAACCTTCATTTACAATTGTCCATCTGAATCCCTGAGACCATGAGACTCTGCCCCAAAACTACGTCTTGGTTCATACTCTATTAGAGCCTCGGGTTCTGCACTGAAAATTTCCTTTGCTACTGGAAATTGCAGTAGCTACTGCAGAAGCTACTGCTACTGCAGTCTCAAACCACTTTACTTGCAGTTAATTCCTGAAGACAGGTGGTTGAGTGAGAATCAAATCTACTTTCTCAAAGTGGTTTGAGACTCAAGACAATATTATGGCAACTGATAACAACATCAGGGTATTTTATAGTTTTCCCCTTGATAATCTGGAAAGACTATCAAAACAATGATGACAGTTAAAAGGAAACTAGCATAGGTGAGAACAAATACACAAATGCTCCGGAAGATGAAAAATTGACCTTCATTTACTTATCTTAACTAGTAGCTAAATATGAAAAAATGACCTCCTTCCTGCCTGCCTGCCTGCCTTCCTTTCTTTCTCTCCTTCTCTCCTTCCTTCCTTCTCTCCACAAATTCCTGGCACCTCTCACATACCTCAAGTTAATTTATTTTCTCCAAGAAATCCCACAAGAATTATTAAGAACTAGGACACAAGTGTCAAAATCATGTGTCAACTGTATCTGTCTTTTACTTGGAAATGCCATTTCACAAAAAAATTACCCAAACAGTTATTACACTGCTAAGTAAAATTGTTGCTCTTACAGAGAATCTGGTGGCTTGACAAACTCTTTTTTGCTCCATTTTGCAGCAAACCAGAGAGTTGCTCACAGCTCCAGAGTTTTTAGACATATTCAACAGACAAAAGTTTTATTTTCAGCTGTTCAAAAAGGAGTCAACTTTTAACACTTCAATAAAATAGTCCCTACATTTTCTCTGTTTTCATGCAGGTAAGTATGTTGAGAATTCAATATCACAGGCACAAAATATAACTGGGAAGATATATCAGATTTTTTTTTCTTTCTTTTTTTCTAGGACTATTTTCCCGCTCCGATGTCAATTCTATTTTTTTCATAAGCTTCTTCAGCAGTTAAATCCTCTAAAGTCAGGTCATTTTATAGCACCCTAGAAAATGTTTGGCATATGCCATCTGGATGAGCATATGGTAAAAATGTAATTAGAAATAAAAAGGTTTGCTGGTTTCAGAAGAAGTTGGTGACAGCTTTTTGATGAAGTTGGATACAGGGAAATCTGACACATAAAAAAATTCAAAATCCACTCTTCTTCCACTACTGGGCATGATGTGCAATCTAAAGCATGACAAAGTGAAGCAAAATAGCAGTGAATAAAACTGACATGAATACAAATTTAGAGGGACAAAAAGATTTATGGTCAGCTTCAGGCAGGCACTGGGACAAATACACTGAAAGTATATTTTACAATGACGATTAGCACTCTCATTTGAGAATATTACATGTGTAATATTTGAATGTTTCTGCAATCTGCATATACTGTATATGAATGCTATATATTGGGAAGAAAACAAACTTCTATACTTGAATCCCGCAGAAACGTGGAAATAAGCCTCAAGCCCCAATGGCAGACCAGCAGTTGTTTGTTTCAAGTTTTGCATCTACCCCCTGAGCTGGAAGATGGGGATGGAGAG